>NW_017304417.1:881960-883700 GCF_001594115.1 Trachymyrmex septentrionalis | reverse complement strand
TATATATATATATATATTGTATGTAAATAATGTACTCCATCAATTTCTATTTTTGATAGCATTTGTTTGTAGACCCAGACATTGTTATAGTTCAAATACACTATTTGCAAAATAGAAGTATTAAGAGAGAGAATGTACGAGTATATGTTAACGAATCAGTTGGATACATTATCATAGATATACAGATTAATTTAATTTAAGCGGGAAAATCTGCATTAGCTTTGCAAGCTCGGTCTTTGAATCCGGAGTGAATCGAGCAGCTCGATTGGCTCTAGAAATGTTAATACTGAACACAGATGAGATGACATGTAGCAGAAAGATGCGAGTTGTCGAATGATTTTTAAGATAAAAGAGCAAATGGCCTTCGATTTGCAATGCCAAACGCATCTCTTATCTGATTACATGATGACCTAAATTTATCGAATGGATCTCTGCATGAATAGCTACTCGTACCGTATTGGATCATATCTTTCATATACATATATGTATATATAAAATAGAAAATACGAGTATATCCATATAATAGAAAATCTGGAAAAGCTGAGCTGATTGAAAATTAAGACCTAGAGGCCCTATGCTTGCACAAATATCGCATACGTTAGAAATAGCAATTTCGCGCGTATACAATCGATCTATTACAATCAAGAAACTATCATTTTCGTATGCAAAAATTTTATATATATGTGTTCAAAAATAGGCACCCTCACCAGTTTCACAACTCATAGTTAACTCTTAACTGAGGTTCAACTTATCTCTTTCTTATTTCTTTTTAATGCTTAATTGGAAAGAGATTCTTTCATCTATTCTTATTTCTTTCTAATGCTAGAATTGGTAAAAGATAAAATATAAGAAATTGAACGGTTAAGAGTTAACCGTGAGTTGTAAAATCAGGTCTAAATAAAAAATCCGAAAATATTAAATAAATTCCAAAATATTATAAAATTTATTTATAAAAAGTTTGTAATTCTTATGTATGTTGATATTTTCAATCTACATCTAAAAAGTGTGAATTTTAGGTTAATCTGATTGCAAATACAAATTAGCAAACTTTACTTTTCCATTATATATCTTACGTTGCATTATTTTCACTTTAATAGGATTGATTTCGACAAGTTGTTCTTAACATTTTTAATTTTTTAATATTTTAATACAATTTATTTTTAGTAGTACAATCGGCTATTATAGCTAATGGTATTATGAACAGCAAAATATCCAACTGTAAAGGCAACTGCAGCGCAGTTTGTCGTTCATTTGCGTAGTACTGCGAGTAGGACCTCCGATATAGCTGCGCAAATGGTATACATCTCTGCGTAAACAAATAACAAACTGCGCTGCAGTCGCTTTCGCAGGTAGTACACGACATCTGCGGCAGTAACTGCAAAAAGGAACGCACCCTTTATCTTTTTTTAATATTCGGTGAACAACAAGAGATTTGTTCAAAGAATTGCTCCAAATTAACCCAGAGAACACTTGGATTACAGACAAGTTGGCGGTTGAAGCAGTTGGATTTATGTGCTCCAACGTTCAGTGAAAACGGATTTAAGACAAGCAAAAATGTCATCTAATCTAATTCATGAGACTATTCAAGTGGGTCGAACATGTTTCGTTTCGAGTGTTTTGTTATTATACTTCGATTATTTGAAAAGCACTTTTATGTAAATAAATGCGTTTTTAATAAATAGATATAAAAATTATATTTTAATATTATATTATATTATATTTTTTTTATTATATTAATAT
>NW_017304417.1:867970-881856 GCF_001594115.1 Trachymyrmex septentrionalis | reverse complement strand
TATATTTTTATATTTATATCAAAAACGCATTTATTAAATGCGTTTTTATATAAAATAAATGAATCTGAAATATTCTTTTTGATACAATATGTTTTCAACCATTATACATGCGTGCGTAACATGTCCCAACCGCACTATCTTCTATTGTAGAATGCGTTCAGGGGCCCTATTCTTGAAAAGTATCGCATACAAAAAACTAGGAAAATGTTATAATGTACGTAACGTATACCATATTATAGTATTTCCCTAAACTTTCGTATACGTTTCTTTTCAAGAATAGGGACCCTGGAATTACGCCTAGATAATTCTGCATTTTTGCTATAATATACGTAACATAACTTATAGCTTAAGCGGAGAGCACAGACTCTTGCATAACGCATAACACGTAATACATAAATTGAACCAATCAAAGTCTTTCGTTTCCTTCCTTTCCATGAAATAAAGAACTATGATTGCTTGAATTTCTTATGTTTTATGTGTTATGCGTTATACAAAAGTCTGTGCTTCTCGCTTTATGGCCATTCTAGGCTACGTTTCAAAACTTCCTCTCCGAGAAAAAATTTTACTTGAAATATATAATACACGTAATGTATATTATAGCATACAGAGTAAAATTTTCCTTGGAGAGGAAATTTTGGAATGTAGCCCTACAATAAGCCATTAGTTATAAATCAGAAGTTAGAAGTTGGAAATTGACGACTGTGGTCAATTTTCAGCTTCTGATTTATGACTAATGGCTTATTGTAGAATGCGTATTAGAATTATCTGGGCGTACGTCTGGATCTACTAAAAGTGTTTTAAGCTTTAAGCCGTAAGAAATTGATCAACTATAGTCGAATGCGAGAAGAATAATTGATTGTGATTCGTCCATTTGTTATGACTTAAGGCTTAAAAATCTATTGTAGATCCGGGGTAATTCTTGAACGCATCTCTGAGGTGAGACAAATTAAGCATGCTCTTAATTGATTCATGGAATATGCTCTAAAGGTGCATTCACATGCAAGCGTCAAGCAGCGGAAGCAGCAACCAATCAGTTCGGCGATACGGGCAGTGGTGTAAAAAATATTTTTTTTGCTGGGCTCATATGGGCAATAGCGCTTTGACACAGAGCGCTGATTGTTGAAAAGCCGGTTGTGGAGATAAAATTTACCTTCATTATCCGTTTTTCATCAATCAGCGTTCGGTGTTAAAGCGCTTTTGTCTGTGTAACGTCCACCGATAAAATAAACGCGAATGTACTTCTACTTAGCTTTAAGAGCTGGTGCACTCTGGTGAATATAACATTACGTTGACAACATAAAATAGCTATAATAAATGGAATATTGCCATGATTACGAAAATATAACTAATGTAACACAATATATAATTAACACAATATCTATAATATTTAGTACAATAGTTATACTTCCATTTATTTTCATTTTCTTTTCCTCAATTCGATTTCCTTAATTAACAACAAATAAAAGAAGAAAAAGGGAACTAGTTAATAAATGGATACTATAACGCATTGCATAACAAAAATGCTAAAGACTAAAATATAATAATTTTCAAATATTGAACGTCCAATGTTATTGCTCACAGAAATATATATATATATATATATATATATATATACATATATATATAAATTTATACTTTTCTATATATATAACAATATATTTCTATAATCTTGAGAGATCTAAGTTAATAAATAATTACCAAATAGTAATAAAATAAATAACAATAAATGAAGGGCGAAGTAAGAGTCAGCGCATTTCTTTGAAAAGTCATATAATTAAAGACATAAATTAAAAGTATAGAAAACATAAAAAAAAGGAAGAAAAAATGTATACTAAGAAATAATAACGGTGAAAAAAAACATATAACATTACAAGTTTTGGCTACCGGATTGAGCCCTCTTCAGATGTTAACATAATGGAAACAAAATTAAAAAATAATTATCGCAAAAGTTTATAGATAAAGAATACACGCAGTTCGGTTGAGTCTCGATGTAGAACTCGACATTATTCGTACGATTGAACAGTCAAAAAAGTGTCTCATAGCAAAGTTCTAGTTGAAAAGAAAAAAGAAAAAGACCTCTTATGAAAAAAGTAAACTTAAATAAATTGACAACCGTAATTATGATAAAAAGTAACAACTCATTAACAAACATATGTAAAAGGTCAAAACTAATGTATCCATATAAGTATAACAAATACCAATATAAAAGCATAAAGAAGAGTGGAATGCAGATGTGAAAAAACGGACATTGTGTATCGATTAATGTGAACGCTCGCTGAAACGAATCACCACGCACTGAGAGAGGAGACGGGCCGTCAGTATCAAAAAAGTCAAACTTTATTTACAATGGGTAACTTTATTTTACAATGCCTTATGAAGACCTTCAGTGTCCGTTTGTAAATTAAGACTGTTTTTCTACTTCTTGATATTGAACATCTCGGAAATTAGACATTTCCTGTAACAAGGCTCTTCATCTAAGATTTTAACGTTGTCCCATTGGAAATCGTGATGACATTGTAGCCTATGTTCAGTGATGAACGGACAGAAGTTTTATGCCTGATATGATTACGATGTTCAGTAATTCTGGTTTTCAATTGTCTGCCCGTCTGTCCAACATAAGACGCATCGTAATTGTTACACGATATTTTATATACTACATTGCTCTTCGATGTATGAGGACAAATGTCCTTCTGTACTTTTATATATTTACCCATTTTATTGGAACTGTGAAAAGATACCCTGATGTCGTTTTTATTAAATCTTCGAAATTTCTCCGTGTGACGAGGAATACTCGTATATGGAACCGTAAGCCAAAAAGCAGTTTCATTCACACAGACTTTGTCAGTCAGATCATTATGTACTTTATATCTATTTTTAATTAAATTTTCAGTAAATTGAAGGCGGATGGAAAGAATTGAATTGTTCTAATAAAACATCGATTTTAGAGGGAGGCACCGCGATATCATCAACATATCTATAATAAAACAAAATGTCCAAGTTCAACGACATCAAGGACACCGTTTCCATTTTCATTACTAAGTCCGTTATTACCGGTGATAAAGGAGAGCCCACAAAGATGTCGAAGCTTTGCTTATAAATTAAATTGTCAAAAGAAAAAAAGATTGAATCTAAGACAAACCGCTCCCAAAAACTCATTCTTGGGCAGAGAGCAATCCTTGAAAATGAAATTCCATTGCTCGTTCACACAATCGACCGCTACATCCATTGGAACATTCGTGAAAAGGGAGGTCTCATCTAAAGAAATTAGTTCATGTGCACCTGTAAAGTGTAACCTTTTCAATTTTTCGACTAATTCGAAGCTGTTTTTGATGTAACTATCCGCTTTCGGAATGGTTTTAAATAGTCTATTATGACCGGCGCCAAGATACTTTTTAACGGTCAAATCGCGGACAATTCTCACGAATCCGTGATCACAAAATCTAAGAAGCAACACGCATTCAGGGATAGATTCTGAGTGGTCTCTGCCGACGCTGCGTTTTCTTGACGCACTGCATATGCGTTTTCCCCTAAATATTAAGATTGTAAAATTAAGGATGACACTTCCATACGCTACAGATTCCGGTCAATGTTCTCTTCCACCCTTGACCAATTACAAAGCAAGAAATAGATCCCATCATCTAATTAATGGACCTATCCACCAATCAGTGCTTAATCAGCACATCCTGGCCGGTGGACTCCCACCAAGCATCTCAATAATAAGTCGATATATCTCTATTTTCTAGTCGCCCTCGCTTTTTCTTTTGGTAATTCATTTTATTATTTCATTTTATTATTTATTTATTTTTATTCTTTTCTTTTTTCTGTCTTTCTCCCTTTTGAGTTCCTATGTAAAAGAAAATAAAACATTGCAGTCTATAATTTCAATCCTTGTCGCTATCGCCTCATGATAATTGCTCGCTCCTGCCGACCAGTTGCTCGTGTCCGCCCGTTAATACTATCATCGTCCGAGGAAAATCCAAAACTGAGAGGCCAAACCCTCTCAGATCCACTCACCAAAACTTCTTTTTCTTTTTATTCCTTAGTTATCCTCTTCGTAACTTATCCCTTCCGTCACATGATACTTTCACACACGCACATAAAAACATACCTAACCAAGATGAAACAAATAAAAAAAATCGTGTAACAAAAATGTATTGCTAAATATTTGTTTTATTATATTATTATTAAATTTAATCTTAGTTTGTTAATTTGAAAAACCTTGTATTTATTGTAAGCTCTCTCGCGATTGCACTTCGGCCTCTCCCCGGTCACTTGAATAAAGTTTCATGACCGAAAGTTAGGGCATACGGACGTACTAGCACATCTGGCATTAAAGTACGCTCTCCCGGCACACTGATCTTTTAAATTAAAAATACGTTCGACTCGTGTGTCCGTTTAACGGAGCACGAGTTGAGATTTTCCACTTCATCCTCCATTTGACCCCCGGCTCGTTAGGAGTTTTAGGACGAAGCGAAGTGCCTCCCGATTTGCGTCGGTCCTTCTCCATAGTTCTCTTGCAGTCCAAAGCTTGGACATGACCAAATCGGTCTAATATAATTCGGTTCCTGTTGCATTCATCCCCTCAGCTCCATGCATGCGGAGCTTGGACATAACAATCAACACAAATATACATTTTTAAGTATTAATATATGTACATATATTTTAAAGATTATAAGACAATAATCGTTATCTTTACTATTGAGTATATCTAAATCACATTTGTCGTCTATTAGTGAAACGTTCCTTTCATTATTCAATCTAACGAAATAGTTTTTTTTTACGTCATTTCAGTATATCTAAAATATATAAATATACAAGATGTCCCACGAGACTTTTTCAACCACCCACAGAAAGATAAATGGGATCAAAATAAACATAAAAGTCCTTTATCATTTAACGATATTTGTAATGTAGCGACACGTGCGCGCGGCGTCGCCCTCAGATATATTTTTCTTATCGAAAGAATAACAAACAATTAATATACGTATATTATGTGTTCTAATGTTCGTTAAATGTTTACAAGTTAAAATAATTAGACCGTCCATGTGAGCGTCACAGACATCCTTTTCACTCGTTCAACTGAACTGCATATTGTTAACATATGCACACATCTTTCTTCTAGCTTTTCGAAATATGAAACTTTGTCGTACCAGACATGCGAGTAATATACCTATGCCATTCAGGATTCTGTAAGCCAAGCAACGATCTGAGGAGTCAGTCTCTTTTTACTCGTCGACGCGAATACACCACGCTTTCGACTTCTGTCTAACAAAATAAAGTACCAGTGTTAGCACCAACCGAGTCGCCGTTATTACCGGACCACTCCTTACCCACATAATTGGTGACCCCGACGTGATCTTGCATGCGTATATCGCGTTTTCCGTAAAGTGCAGTGTGGGTGATTGTGGAAGTGCACCGAAAATCATAAGGACTGACGTTGAGACCCGACCGTAGCCCCTCCGTAGCGATCATGGATAAAGAAAGCGCGGCCGCATCGATCGACCGAGTGGCGACCAGGATTCCGCCGTTCTGGGCTCGCGATCCCGAGCTGTGGTTCCGCCAGGTGGAGAGTCAATTTGCGCTCTCGGGAATCACAAACGACGATACAAAATTTCATTACGTCACGGGCAACCTCGATGCCCGATACGCCGAGGACGTCCGCGATATATTGGTCGATCCACCCGAGACTGGAAAGTACCAGTTACTCAAAACGGAGCTCATACGCCGGCTCGGGACCTCACAGGAGAAAAAGACACGGCAGTTACTCGAACAAGAGGAGATGGGAGACCGAAAGCCGTCCCAGTTCCTTCGCCACCTGCGTGGGCTGGCGGGCACCGCCGTTCCGGACGAGTTGCTCAAAACCATCTGGCTAGGGCGAATGCCAGCGTCCATGCGGGTCATCCTGGTAACCCAGACGGAAGCCGGTTTGGAGAAGATGGCCGAGCTCGCCGACGCCGTCAGCGACGCCTTGCCTGAAAGGCACCAGGTCGCGGCCGTATCGACGGACTCGTTCGAGACGATGCTCGAGCGATTGACCGTCCATATCACCGCCAAAATGGGGGAGTTGGCGAATGGACTTCGCCAAGAGATCGCGGCGGTAGAGGACCGCGTGTCGGCTCGCGGTAGCCGATCGCGGGAGCGGCGTTCACCGTCCGGGCAGCGCGCGCGCAGCCGCGGTCGCGGCAAGGACGGCGTCTGCTGGTACCACTGGCGGTTTGGTGCTGACGCGACAAGATGCGAACCGCCGTGCAACTTCCGCTCGGGAAACGATCAGGGCGGTCACTAATGGAGGCAAGCGACCCGAGCCCTGCGTCCCTCCGCCTGTTCGTCACGGACAGAAATTCCAAGAAGGGATTTTTAATTGATACCGGCGCCGATCTCTGCGTTTACCCACGAACATTTCTACGCGGGCCGCGGGAGAAGTCAACGTACGAGCTCTTGGCGGCGAACAACAGCGTCATCGCGACTTATGGGACGATCACAATTACGCTCGACCTTGGGTTACGCCGGGCCTACACGTGGAGATTCGTCATCGCCGACGTGCCTAAACCAATCATCGGAGCGGATTTCCTGGCGTTCTATGGCTTGCTCGTCGACGTTCGTGGCCGCCGCCTAGTGGATCAGCTGACTTCGTTGACTGCCAAAGGTCATGTCGCAAAGGGTAACCTCCCCGGCGTTAAAACCATTGCTGGAACGTCGATCTATCACGAGCAGTTACAGAAGTTTTCTGAAATCACGCGCCCGGGCGGCGCCCCTGCTGAGCCGAAACATTCGACCCAACATCACATCCGAACGACACCAGGCCCCCCCGTGGCGAATAAGCCGAGGCGTTTGCCGACGGAGAAACTGCGCGCGGCCAGGAAGGAATTCGAGACCATGATCCAGTTCGGGACGGCACGACCATCGGAAAGCTGCTGGGCGTCACCGCTGCACATGGTCCCGAAGAAAGCCAGCGACGAATGGCGTCCATGTGGAGATTACCGCGCCCTCAACGCAAGGACCTTGCCGGACCGATACCCCGTCCGACACATAGAGGATTTCGCGCAGTCCTTACGAGGTAAAAGTATCTTTTCGACCATAGATCTAGTTCGGGCATACAACCAGATCCCCGTCGCGCCGGAGGACATAAAAAAGACGGCTATAACGACACCGTTCGGATTATTCGAATTTCCGTTCATGTCGTTTGGCCTGCGCAACGCCGCGCAAACCTTCCAGCGGTTCATCGACGAAGTCCTCCGAGGTCTGGATTTCTGTTACGCGTACATAGACGACATACTCGTCGCATCGACTTCCGAACGCGAGCACCTGCAGCACCTGGAGATCGTGTACGAACGGTTAAGGAAATTCGGAGTGGTTATCAACCAGACCAAGTGCGTGTTCGGGCAGGCGGAAGTTAAATTCCTTGGCTATCGAGTTTCCGCCGAGGGGACTCAGCCCTTGCCCGAGAAGGTCGAAGCCATCCGAAGTTACCCGCAGCCGACGACGGCGAAACAGCTGCGACAGTTCCTGGGTATGTTGAACTTTTATAGGAGGTTCATACCCAGAGCGGCTTACCTTCAAGCACCATTGAATGATCTACTCCAGGGGAATATCAAGGGCAAGACGCCCATCGCCTGGACTACATCGACACAGGCCGCTTTCGATGAATGCAAGGAGAGCATAGCACAAGCGGCTTTACTGGCTCACCCTGAACCGGACGCGCCACTCGCAATAGTCTCCGACGCCTCGGATTTCACAGTGGGGGCGGTCCTTCAACAACGAATCGGCGATAGCTGGGAACCATTAGCCTTCTTCTCCAAGAAGCTAAGTGGTGCCGAAAAGAAGTACGGCGCATACGACCGGGAACTCCTCGCTATCTACCTCGCCGTCAAACATTTCAGGCACATGGTGGAAGCTAGGACCTTCACGATCTATACGGACCACAAGCCGATCACCTTCGCTTTTCGACAGAAAGCCGACAAGGGCTCGCCCCGACAATGCCGTCACCTCGACTTTATCGGTCAATTCTCGACCGATATCAGGCACGTATCCGGTAAGGACAACATCGTCGCCGACGCCCTCTCACGCGTTGAAGGAATCGCAGCCTTGGACTACGAAGCTCTGGCAACATCACAGGAGACCGACGACGAGTTAAAAATCTACCGTAATGGGAGCTCGGCACTGCAGATAAAAAGGGTGCAATTACCGGGGACACCGGTGAGCGTGTATTGCGACGTGTCTTCAACAACAGCAAGACCGTTCGTCACCAAGCAGTTCCGCCGGGCGGCATTCGAATCGGTACATCAGCTCGCGCATCCGGGGATCAAGGCGACCGTCAAGCTGGTTACACAACGATTCGTTTGGCCGTCAATCAAATCCGACTGTCGAAGATGGGCAAGAAGCTGCATAGAGTGCCAGCGATCCAAGATAACTCGCCATGTTTCGGCGCCGTGCGGTACCTTCGCACCGCCGTCATCGAGGTTCGAGCACGTCCATCTCGACCTCATCACCATGCCCAGCTCGGAAGGCTACAGGTACTGCCTGACTTGCGTCGACCGATTCTCTCGATGGCCAGAGGTGATACCGCTCGTGGACCAGGAGGCCGTCACCGTCGCTCGGGCCTTCTACGAGGGCTGGATAGCTCGATTCGGCACCCCCCTCCGCGTTACCACCGATCAGGGGAGACAATTCGAATCGCAACTATTCAGGCAGCTTAGCGCGCTATACGGAGTAGCGCACCTCAAGACAACAGCGTACCACCCGGCGGCCAATGGGATGATAGAGCGACTACACCGACAACTCAAGGCAG
This sequence comes from Trachymyrmex septentrionalis, assembly GCF_001594115.1. Lineage (NCBI taxonomy): Eukaryota > Metazoa > Arthropoda > Insecta > Hymenoptera > Formicidae > Trachymyrmex > Trachymyrmex septentrionalis. Next base: position 873,068 of record NW_017304417.1, on the reverse strand, counting down.
CCATCAAGTGCCACGAGAAGGACCAATGGACAAAGGTCCTTCCCACCGTGCTGCTCGGCATCCGGGCTGCGTGGCGAGAGGATTTGGGAGCGACCGCAGCCGACCTTCTCTACGGCGAGTCAATTCGGTTGCCCGGAGAGTTCTTGGCTTCAAGAGCACTCCCAGAAGGCGATGCGGCCGAATACGTCAAAGAATTACGGCAGCACTTTCGAAGACTCCGCCCGACAAACGGCACCCGCCACGGCGAACGGCAGACCTTTGTGTTCAAAGATCTCAGTACGGTGGGCCAGGTATTCGTGCGCCACAACGCACCTGGAGGAACCCTGCAGCAACCGTACGACGGACCCTACAGAGTGGTCAGCCGCAAACCGAAAACATTCGTGGTTCACATCCGAGGTAGGGATGTGACCGTGTCTATCGATCGGCTGAAGCCCGCCTACATCATTTCAGAAGACGAGGAACCAGAGAAGGCTAGCTCGCCACCAATCGAGCAGCGGTTGGAGAACCCCCCAAGTTCCGGCACATCATTGCAACCGCCCGTGCCATCGGAGCTGGATAACCCTGAAAATTCAGCAAGGAGGACCGACCCACCAACCGCCCAGGAGCCGATCAAGACCGCTTTACGGCAAACCACACGATCGGGCAGACGAGTGCGATTCCCGGACCGACTTCAGGGCGGTTTCTCGTGATTAGGCAAATCACTAGCAGGGGGGTACTGTAGCGACACGTGCGCGCGGCGTCGCCCTCAGATATATTTTTCTTATCGAAAGAATAACAAACAATTAATATACGTATATTATGTGTTCTAATGTTCGTTAAATGCTTACAAGTTAAAATAATTAGACCGTCCATGTGAGCGTCACAGACATCCTTTTCACTCGTTCAACTGCACTGCATATTGTTAACATATGCACACATCTTTCTTCTAGCTTTTCGAAATATGAAACTTTGTCGTACCAGACATGCGAGTAATATACCTATGCCATTCAGGATTCTGTAAGCCAAGCAACGGTCTGAGGAGTCAGTCTCTTTTTACTCATCGACGCGAATACACCACGCTTTCGACTTCTGTCTAACAAAATAAAGTACCAGTGTTAGCACCAACCGAGTCGCCGTTATTACCGGACCACTCCTTACCCACAGTAATAATAATTGAGATATTAATGTTTGCAATTGTACTAATGAGAACCGACAGAAACGCTCTGGCCGCTTGGAGATATATCGGTCCACTTTTTCAAACATAGGCTGCGCCAGCAACGCGTTGAAGAGGTAAGAGAGGAAGCGCGCCGTTGCTTAACGCCCATCGCCGCTCACACGTCTCATCGCACCGCATCAAAGGATTCGCGCTGATAACCGCTACGCACATTTGCGATTACATTACATATGTAATCTCTGATTAACTTTTTACAAAGTTATAGAAATGTACATGGAAAGCCGTCAAATCTAAAAATTTTGTACAGACTTTACAAAGTTCCATGACCTAAATTAAATTTGCTTTTCTGTGGATAGTCTTACGATTTTTTTTTACCGAGTTATTCAACATTAAAGTAAAAGGTTCGTTTTCGTTTTAATGTTGAATAACTCGATAAAAAAATATTATATAATGCTTAACGAAAAGGCAAATTAAAGGTAAAGATTCGCTTTTTCAAACACTATTAAACAGAATTTGTTTGATTTTTAATTCAGGTTATAAAAAATATCAGGTTATAGTAAAATACGTACAAAATTTTTATAGAGATTTGAAAGTTATCCATTTACAATTCCTATAACTTTGTGAGAAATTAATTAGATCAAAATATCACTTTATCGGAAAGTAAAGAGACTTCAAGCTTTAAAATACTTTTTTTAAAATCTCGTAATAATTATTTTTGACGAAGTTACACTCTCTTGAACATTATCTATTTTTGGAGGACGTACTAAGTGATCCTTAAATTTTTTTTGTGTAATGTATTTGTAACATCAAATTCTTTTATCGTTCCTTACCGTTTCCTTTTCCACGAAACGTAAAAGTCTGTTATAATTAATATTCACGATTAATTCTTTATACGTTCTCCTTTCATAAGTATCTTATTAGAGAATTACAATGTACATGAAATACTTATTATGCGTAATATACTACTGTTACGTCCGGACTCCACGGTTCTTTTCTTCGACTAGAAACTTTCGTCATCACAAAAAATTAGTGACCAGTAGACCTTCCGTTACGGTAGCGACGAGCCAAATAACATTTTAAACTAATAACCCATTCGGGACAGAACCGTTGGGTTAGATATTGGAACCAAGTGCCAAATAGGCGAACCTTATCCCGAGGAACGGGAAGAACAAATAGATTAGGATTGTAAAATGTAACAGCAGCTGTGAGCAATAAATGACATGTGGCTCGAATCTATTGGACATCCGGCAAATGGTCGATGACGAAAGTTGTCTTAGACGCATACCCCTGTATCCCATTTTATAACCGATATCCCTAATTCTGGATTGGCCCAGCAGCACACGTGTGCTCTGCTCTCGGCACCTCTAACTTGCCAGTATAAAAGGAGAGGCCCTCCACGAGGAACGGCATTCGGCAGTCAGCAGTCAGAAGATAGTAGTGATCGGTTGCCAGTATTATTTGTCAAATTTTCAAACTAAACTCTGCCGGTTTGCAATTAGAACCGTTCTCGTTCAACTCCATCTCCTTGGGACTTGAACAAAAGTGACCAGAGTCTCCACATCCGAGTGGCAACCTCCCGTGTGGTGCTGGGACCACCAATTTCGCCTGCTTGATCCGCCCCACATCCGCAGAACAATAGTAAGTCCCATCCACACACACACACACACACACACACGCGCGCACACGCGCACGCACGCACGCGCGCGCGCGCGCACACACACACACACACACACACACACACACACATATGTGTGTGATTAAGAAAATCAACCACTATAATTTACACTAAATTATAGTGCCGCGCCCGAACCGTCCCTTCAATGGGTGGCTTCGAAGCCGGACCTACCGGGAGGCGCGGAAACTCTTGGACGAAGAGTACAAGAGATACCTCGGGAAGAGTCATCCGGCCGAGGATCATTTACCATCACTACCATCTTCGTCACCGGCTCCGCCGGCTAATCAGGCTAAAGTTACACCTCCTCCCCCTCGAACACCTTCACCTCCTCAGCTACCTCCTTCTCCTCCCCCTCGAACTCCTTCACCCGCGTTTTCGGACGCACTCACAGAAAGAATTTTTCCCGATACTCCTCCACAATCATCCTAATCATCCCACCCAATTTCCCCCAGGAGAAGTCCATCTCCGACGAACTCCACAGACAGCGTGGAGTTCCTAGAAAATTCTTTCACTCCCACCCAGATCCTACTTCCGGATCCTTGAGAGTGACACTTTTGAGTCACTCATCTCTCAATTCCCGCGGATTACTACCGCATCTATCCCTCAGGGGGCCTACACAATCGGCCCTCATTATTTCGATCCTCAGGAAATCCGCAATGCCATCACTGGTCAAGTCTCAACCTCCAGTATCCCCGTATTCCTTCCGAATTCCACCCATGCAATCCTAGTTCCAGTCAAATTCTTCAATAATCTTTTCCCCCTTTCCTCCGTTTCCCTCATTGAAATATGTTACGCCAAACCTAGCCGATTCCCCCTCTAACACGGTCACATACAATGTATAGCTATTATAGTAGAATAAGATAATACTGTAGCCGCTATAGAATAGTAACAATAATAATGCATAAACTAGATATAAAGAGTATTACTTAACCGATTAACATACAACCGCGCGTTTTCCTTATCTATAATAAATCATGTTATTAATTATTCCTCTCGCTCTCGTCATTTTTATTTTTTTTAAACCCGCCTAATACAACCTCGTAATCACTAAACCTTGCCCTTTCAAAGCTCGCACGTGGTCCATTCCCGAGTTAAAGAGATTTTTCCCTGACTCGAAATTCGGACCGACGATCGCACTGCTCGTAGGAAACAGGCGTCATAGCGTCTTCACGAGACGTTGACCCATATTCCGAAGCGGGCAACAAAAAAAAGGGTGCGTTCGACTCGCCGGTGTTTGCTTCCAAATACCTGCGAGACTAGAGTCTGACCGTCCTTCTACGCTCCATCCTTTTCTACTCCCTTCTCTCTCTCTCTAAATCCATTTTTCGAGAGTTTGGACGTAACACTACGCTTTTTATAATAATAATAATAATACGAATGTAATAGTAATATGATAAAAAAACATGTACTTTTCTTCGATTTTAATAGATTACGATGAGCCGTCTAATTAGTTATATTTCGAGAGCATAATGCTATGTCAAATATCGTTGATACGGTTAACAAAGAGCTTTTTTGGTAATTATGCGATAGCAGATCTTAGAATTTCTACTACCGTAAATACACTATTAATTATGGCAGATTTTCAGTGATTTTTGAAGTATACATAGAAAGAGAGATTCCAACAAAACTTGCAATGAAACATTACTTTATTGATATTTTATCGTATTCCGATGAAATTACACTCTCCTAACAGGAAACGATAGAGAATGGTGGAGAATGATATTATTTCTTTATATATTATTCTTACCCTTCTTAAAAAGTTTTCCTTTTGAGATTTAGAGAAGACAGATTAGAAATTAATTAGATTTTCCATAGATTTCTATAGGTTTCCTCGTTGTCTCTCTTTCGATATTTTTATTCATCGAAGTTTATTATGATTTGTATTTGTCCTATTTTTGCAGTATTAGTATTACGTATGTAATGTAATCGCGAATGTGCGTAGCGGTCATCGACGTGAGTCCTTTGATGCGGTGCGATGAGACGTGTGAGCGGCGATGCGCTAAGCAACGACATGCTTGCCCTTTTACCTCTCCAACACGTTGCCGGCGTAGCCTAAAAAAATGGGCCGAGCTATATCTCGAGCGGCCGGAGCGTTTCTACGACGCACTCTCATTAGTACAATTGCAAACATTAATATCTCGATTATTATTACGAATATCGCTAAACGATATAGGACTTTTATGTTTATTTCGATCCCATCTACCTTCCTGTGGATGGTTGGAGAAGTCTCGCAGGACACCCTATACATATATATATATATATATATATAT
>NW_017304417.1:861795-867958 GCF_001594115.1 Trachymyrmex septentrionalis | reverse complement strand
ATATATGGTTAATTACATTGTATGTATTTTTCGTGATCATTTATATCAAATCTAAATTTCGAATAATATTCTACTACGTAATAATATTTTATTACATCATAATATTATATATTAATACTCTATTATTATAATATTCTGTTATATTCCTGCGCTTATTATCTCGGATTATACTAGATTCTATTATGATAATTTACATCTCTCTTACAATATTATAAAACATTGCCTTTTCGATATTTACTCAGTTTTGTAACAAATATACATATACTACATACATGATATACTTTATTATTCTTGATAACCTTTACTATCCATTCTTTTATTTAATACTGAATATTAAATAATATTAATAGATCTTGATTTTAAAACATTCAGATATTTTAGAATAATTTTCTTGAATTATATTACTACGTCTATTATTGCATTATACAATATTTACTATTCGAATTATATCAGATTGTAGATGGAAATGAATTATTTTATTATATTTATTTAACGTATTAGCTGAATCTTTCTATAATGCTCAATTATCATAGCCCATGTTAATTATCTACTATTGAATAAATACACAACGTTGAAGCAAAAGGATCATTTTTGCTTCAACGTTGAATAACTCGATGAAAACAAATCGTACGGAGCTTCCGTAAGTAAAAAAGTAAATTACAAGTAAAGATTCGCTCTTTCGAATGATGTAAATCGCATTTGTATACAATTTTTATTTCACTCCGTGGAGCTTCGCAAATTTTATAAAAAATTTTGGGGTCTGATATATCTTGATTTATGTTTGTGTAATTTTATGAAATCTTCACCAGACCGTTTTTTTAAGTAGCGATCCGAAAAATAGAGGATTCTATCTGTAAATTTTTTAAATATCCCGATATGACCATTTTTGACGAAGTTATTGTATTAATTTTGAAATTTGCCTATTTTTGCAGAGTGAACAGGTGTTGCGTTAATTTTGTTGCCCAGTGTATATGCAATTTATATGTATTTTCACACGTACTGTTATTTCATGTTTCGTCATTATTATTGAACTTATTTAATGTAATAATTATTTTACCTTACAGTTATTTTAATTTATTTCAGGGCTTGGCAAAATTTGCACTTCTCGGTCGATTTTCGAGAGGCTCCGCCTCCAGCTGCTTCTCTCACCGCTCGCCCCGCGCGCAGTCCAAATGCCACTCGACGTTTAGGAACGTCTAACGTTTAAAGACATGAGGTGCACAGGGCGCTCGCTTTGGGCGCTCACGCTGTAAACTTTATTCTATCTTTTTTTCGCTCATTATATAATTAAGACAGAATGAAGCAATGAGTAAACGCTCAAAACGAATACATCCAATGAATTTTCGAGCGAAAATAAAAATTTATTTTCGTCCTCTCTAATTATTATAAATATAATAGTTGTAATTCTAATTTGAATTTGCCACATATCGCTTGTCCGTGCTATCTCATCCTAGCTCAACGTCTTCACTTGGAACAGAGCATAATCACCTGAGACAACTGATAGTTGCTCTGTCCCACCATCTGTCTCGCCCATAAGGTTATATGAAGTTGGCTTAAGCCTCGCCCCGTGTGGCAAATTGCAGGAAATTTAAAGGATATAAGAAGGATGTAAGAATTAGACGGGTTGTTAATAAATATTATACCAAAATATATAAAGAATAAGAATATAATTTTTATTGTTATAATGTATATAATTTAATATATTATATATAATTTTTATTGTTATACAATAGATACGATGCAAATTATTACGTTCTGTAATCGTGCTCGCGAGCGACGGCACAACTTCATCATGTGCTCCTTGATCTCCTCCGATTTAAAAATACTTTTAGCACTCGGAAGCGTAATATCTCGATAGCTAAGTGAATTTTCCACAAATACCAGAATTTCCCGCTAAATAAGTTGGGCGCCAGGTACGAGAAAGCGTGCCACTTTTTCGATAATCTCCTCTATTTTCACTCATATTAAATTCGCGACGGCAGGGGTGGGGAAATTGTCGGAGAGCGAGAAAGGCAGGCTCCAACAAGAATCCTACACGAAATAATAAAGAAATAAAAAACAATTATATTTGGTGAATTTTGTTTACATGCAATCTTCGGAGCCTCGTTCCCTCCGCTGGACTCGATACAATCTATTCTTATAAAAGGACAACGACGACCTACTTCTAATGCCAGGCAACAATCATACTTTACAATTCGAGCTTTTACTTTTCTCCGCGGTCACCGGTAACTGATATGCCTACCGTTATTCACACGATCTCCCGACAGTCTGTAAGAACGCGTACACTCGAAGTAATCTTTATCCCAGAAGATAACGCCGAGCGAAGCCGACCATGCGACTCGAAAGCACGATCATAATAATCGTTTTGACACGACACAAAACAACAACTCGAAAGCCTATAATGATTCGACTGTGGCAAGAGAGGCGAGCGCGATTCGACAACTAATAATTCCCCAATGATTCGAACAACAAAAATTTGGGTACTAATAATCCCAATGGGAGAATGGCATGTGTTTCGCAATTTCACGACTCTACATGGTGGCCATTAAACTGGCCGCTTTCCACGACGCGAGCTTTTCCACGCGTGATCCATCCGAAGCTACGAACCTAGATCGGCAACTTTATAACAGCGACGGCGACGCTCGTCTCATCCTCGGTGTTCTGATTCTTCCGTTATTCTTCTCGACAATCTTCTTCAAGGCAGCGATTCTCGAAAATTCTTTCGTTAGTGGTGACCTTGCATGTCCTTTACAAATTATCAGCTACGGCACGAGTGAGACCCGGGAGCTTTTTGCGGATTTACGCAGGCGTTCCTTCCACAAAACAATATAGTATCATTTTTTAGAAATTACAATTATTTTTTTTAAATATTCTACTGCCAGAGAGCTTCTATTGCTGCTACCTTTGTTGTTCCCAACTGCCGCTTTGCAACACAGTGTTGCTACAGATCTTGGCTACCTACGTAAAATTGGCGTCAGCGATCCATGATTATGTAATCTATGTTTCAAAATTGTTACCAGCGCTGGCAGCACTGTTAATATCGTTCCAAAAATCATCGTAGCACGCTGTGGCAATGCTGTGAGAGACTAAAGACGTCAATAATTTTGTCATTTCCAGCTGCGGCTGGCGAGGTGAAGCAGTTACAGCATCCAAAATGACGAGTACCGTTCCAATTTAAAATGCGTATTCGCACCAATTGCATGCTTATTAAAATTGGAACGCTGTTAATAGAATGTTTTTATGACATGCCTGCAGCATTGGTAATTAATTTTGAAACATAGGGTTGAAACATACATACTGTGACGTTTTCCGTCCATCACAAGGGTCGTAAGGCCCCACCGAATAGCGCAGCTCTGGCGTTCTGGGTCCTTCCACTTTTTAGAAGGCGGACGTATCTGCGCACTCTCGTCATTTCGTACATTTCGCGTTTGTCTCGTTTTGTTTATGCGTTCCGCAGAATTTTTGCATTTCGGCTTATCATTTTTTCGTGCGTTATCGTATCGCGAATTTTATAGGATAATTGGCGATCCCCTTATGACTTTCTAAATTTTGCGTCGTCTCACCGAACTATAGAGGAAAAGAGAAGACTGCCAGGACTGAGAGTCGGAGAATGAGCGATTGAGGACGGATTGGCCGGGGCGCCCAGCATCCTACTAGATGGATAGCACGCAGGTGATATCGCTCCACATTTCAATATTTTTGGTTCGAGACATGCTTTACCGTACCATATTACAGGCGCATGGCGGAGTGATCGCAGCAAGGGATGACTCTACGCCTAAGTGTGAGCAAGAGTCCCATGAGCTGCGGAGACCCCTGAGGAGTCGGAAGCGGAGACACCGACGTCCGGCACCGAGATGCGAGTCTCCCGCAGAATAAGGAGGATTCGAGGGAGTCTCCTAAGCAGCCGGAAGAGATTCCGTTGAATTCCGCGCGCCAGAGCGCAGGATACTTGAGTGACACAGCTCACGCGATTCGCGGAGCCTCAGGGCCATGCGCCAATTAAGGCTCCCTTGTAGAAATAGCGATCCCTGCGCGTCCCCGGGAGGATCAGCGCCTGGCACTTGTGCTGTGGTAAGCGAAAGCGAAGCACCGAGGAAGGACACAGGACCTCAAAGGCCTAAGAGAGCAGAGTGTCACACGAAGGTTAACGGGGGTAAGACCACAAAAGTGTAAGGTCGCCAATTTCCACGTCCGGGAGGCGCGTGTCATTATCGTTGTCGGATTTAGTACATAAAACGCACGCGGAAGTGTCGTACTTTGAGCTTTTCGCGGTATTTGCGTCTAAGCGTGTCGCCTCCCGCGATGATTCGTTATAGGATTTTCGGGAGAGTTATTTTCTGCGTCCGCCTAAGCCACAGCCTAGCCATTGTCGTTAAGTCTTATCGCAGTTGCATTACTGTATCGGAACTTTGTATCGTGGTGTCTGCGTGTACTCTATCTTTTTCTGACTTTCTGTAAAATGGTTCGAAGCCCCGCGGACGAGCACGAGTCGGGCCGTGTCTGTGATAATACCGTAACCGTCTTCTATCTCGACTATCAAGGCGTCGAGCTATTGTTCACGCGATTTGCGAGAGATATTCTTACATGGTGTGAGCTCGTGCCGTTAAGGATTAACGTAATTAATACACACCGCGTAAAGCATATTGGGGTCCATGCTAAGCTAGATTAACGCATTCTGAGCGAATACTGTCGCCGGGATCTTGTCAACGAGTACGAATGAAAGTCAGAGATTAATCAAATATATTTATTACTCTTATTATTATTAATTATTGTGTGATTTATTGCCGTTGCCCATTCGCTACTCCAAACGATCCTCTATCCTCGATCACGAACCGCCCCCTCTGCCATTCCCGAGGCTGAGCTACCGATTACGAGTACCTACCGTCGACATTCGCAGCTCGTTAGAATATCGTATAGAGAATATACTGAATAATTTTGAGAAAGAGTAGCACGCTCACTCGTGCCTGGCGCCCAACTATCGGTTTCGAGATTTTGCATTACCTTTGAAAGTGGCTGCGTGATGACATATTTCTGTCGCGTTTCTTTTGAAGTCACGCGCAACCTAACTGTATAGGCGAGAATATTGGCTGCGAACGCGCGACGAAGTTACGCCACGCTCGTAAGTGCGGTTGCAATACTGTATTGAAAAATTTCAGATTTATTTTGTACAAAAACGCAGCCTTTATCAAAATTGACGAGAAAGACAGAATTCTCAGATGAAAAATAATAATAAATAATAAATAATTATCAAAAGAATTATAAGACTGGAAATATTGGTTGCGTTTATATAAAGTCATAATGCTGATTTAATTCGGAATTATTAATTTCATTAATGATTCCAAAGCGAAAACCGGGGAAAAAATCTATCTTTTAATTAAAATAAAAGGGGTAATGACTTCTGCACATAGGACGATAGGACTTCTTCTTTTCGTTTTATTGAATAATGCAAATGCACAGTCGAAGTCGGTCACGTTTTTCAAATAATCGAGATAACAAAACGAGACATTCTCCGATTCGCTCGAGTGGTTTTACGGATTAGGTTAGGTAACATGCTCATTTATCTTAAAGCCCGTATCAGACTACCGACTCTACAAGCCGACCCGACTGCCAATTCTCAATCATTATCAATCACAATAAGACTAATTCAATGTGATTGGTCTATTATTGGTCAGCAGTCAGAGTTAGCCTGTGATCCAAGTGCTCTCTGGATTAATTTGGAGAAAATTAATCCAGAGAGCACTTGGATCACCGGTAAGATGGTGGTTGGAGCAGTTGGATTCATGTACCTCAACGCTTGGTGACACGAACGGATTTAGGACAAGTTGGGACAAGTGTCCTGTCGTTCTATACCATGAATAGTTCCACTGTTACGTAATGATGTAATAGAAATTGAGGTTTCTCCGTTTTTAGGTCAATGCATTTAAGCAATTTATCCAGAGATCGGAGATCAGGTGCGATGATTGAAAATGATCACAATGAAAGAATGGATAATAATTTGTAGGAGAAATTTAGATTCCGGCCTCGCAAGGGTTACGAAAGTTATATGGGAGCTCACGTGGACCGGCTTTAAATAAAATTAAAATTGATCCAATAAGTCAATACTGTCATTTATTAAATTTTTAAAAGAAAGAAATAGTAATTATATATTATATAATATATATAT
>NW_017304417.1:860387-861565 GCF_001594115.1 Trachymyrmex septentrionalis | reverse complement strand
ATATATTATTATTATATATATATTATAATATATAATAATATTATTATATATATATTATATAATATTATATTACAAAGTAAATACTGGTTCTATTTCATCAGATAGGTTTATACTAACAATATTTTATTTTGAAGTTTGATCAATATTTTGCATAGGACATGGAGGATTTGAGGCTGTTTCTGCCGAAACCTGTCGCGAAAAGTGTCAATGATTATCATTCAGATCAATAGTAAAATTATTTGAACTAATGATAAAATTATACGAACTCAACGGCATTATCATTATCAAATGATTTTACTACTTGAAGCGTTCAATAAGAAACTCATTCGGTCAATGGTAAAATATTTTATCATTGAATGTAGTCCAATAGGAATATCATTGACTAATGGTATATTAGTTAATATTGGATCAATAGGAATATCATTCGATCAGTGGTATAATATTTTGCTATTGGATTATTGTCAATAGGAATATCATTCGCATAGGAATGTCATTCCTACTCATTTATACAATTCAGTGCTTTCAATGGAATTTTACCAATGGCAATATTTTACTATTGAAGATTTTATACAAAATAAATGGCAAAAAAGAGTTGTCGCATAATATATTTAATTAAAGATAATAGTCATAGATACATAAAATAAAAAGTAAAACGGCGTATATTAAAATATAAAACAAACAAGTTTCGGCTGCTGGATTGAGCCCTCCTCAGATGTAAAAAGAATATAATTCGAAAAGACATAAAAGATTACAACAAAAAAAAATAATAAATCGATAACATTCAGTGACGCAACATTTTTAACGCGCGGAAATCAGCAAATGTGATGGATTTCGACGTAGCTTAATGTTGTATATGCGATGGGGCAATCAAACTGATGTTAAGAAACATAGTCAAGTGCTGACTGAAAAACAGAAAAGGAAGGGAACTCATAAGAAACAAGTAAACTAAAAAACTAAAAAACTTAAAAACTAAACACGCCGCAGATAAGAAGCCAAGTGCTCATTCACCAACGCATCTGAACAGGAAATGAGAACCGCCGCAGTGCATGACAGGTGTGAAAACCCATGACAATGATAGGGATGTAATCGTCGAAGTCAGACATGTGACATCGACCGCTTGCTAAAACGGCACGCGACGCACTGAGAGAGGAGACGGGTAGACAGGATCGAAAGTCAGA
>NW_017304417.1:819032-860287 GCF_001594115.1 Trachymyrmex septentrionalis | reverse complement strand
AAGTCAGACATGTCAACATCGCACGTGACACCGACCGCTCGCTAAAACGGCACGCGACGCACTGAGAGAGGAGACGGGTCGACAGGATCGAAAGTCAGACTTTGTTTATAATCGGCAGATATGCCTTATTAAGACCCTCGGTGTCAGTCTGTAAATTAAGACTGTTCTTCTGTTTTTTAATATGTAGCATCTCCGAAATCAAACGCTTTCTATACGAAAGCTCCTCGTCTAATATCAGAACATTGTCCCATTGAAAATCGTGATTGTGACTCAACCTATGATCGGTGATGACAGAGCGGGCAGAAGCTTTATGTCTAATATGATTACGATGTTCGGCAATCCTGGTTTTTAATTGCCTGCCCGTCTGTCCAACGTAAGAAGCGTCACAATCATTACATAAAATTTTATAAACAATGTTGCTTTTCGATGTGCTGGGACAAGAATCCTTCTGGACTCTTATGTATTTGCCCATTTTGTTAGGGCTGCGGAAGGCCATCCTATCACTTTTGCTTTTATTCAAAGATCTAAGTTGAAGATTTTATCACTGACCGGTGATAAAATTTTCAATATTAAAATATTACTCCAGATAACCAAGTGTGCGATATCTCACGAAACTCGCATAAAATATCGCTATCGTACTATTACTGTACTGCCACGAGGTTGCGGTGTACGGCGTAACTATATGGTAGCAGTACAAAAAGTGTACATTATAGTACAATGTATTAACACTGTACATGTACTACATACTGATTGTTCCGATCAATCTGCCATTACCGCATACGATTGGCCGTGCCTTGTCATTGGCCTGTCGACGATACCCTTTCGGGATTGGGTGAATTGCGATAATGGAGTAGAAGGGGAGATACGTAGTGATGTGTTTGTACAAGACACAGTCCGTTACCAGACTTGACAATAAAAGGATCTCGTTAGTTAATATCGTTGTACACGGCATTAGTGTTATGCGCCCTTTCTTTCCAAGGAGTTCATAGATTATCCCTCCTTTGCATTGATTCTGACAATATTCCCTACCCTTTTGAAACGTTACGATTTCGGAAGTTATACACGTGTTCGTGTTGCTGTCTTACAATTTAGTTAAACTGGACAAATTTCTATCAGGACCATATATTGAATAGATGTATCATAGCTATACATCCATAATTATATAGGTATTCGTATCATTGAATGCATCGGTTTCCATACGATTTCAGAAGTCAAGGATAACGCATGGCAGTATGTAACCGGATGAATGACCGCTTCGCAGCACTATAAAATTAGTTCCCGAATTTAGGGAAAAATTTTTTTAATCATAATTTTATGATGTGCATTCTGGAATAAGATATTAATCAATAATACCAGGTGCACAAGTATGAAATGCGGATTTGAGAAAACAGATGGCGCATCAATGCAGTGTGTGGTATAAAGATTTGACTGTTATGCCATTTTGAAGTGCCATCAACAAGTGTCAGACGCGCACGAGTGATAAATTGAAAAAGTGTTTGCATAGTGTTGTGTTGCTGTGTTCGATATGTTGAAATTTATACCAAACAAAGAGCATTCGCGGACAGCATTAATTTTTTGTTTTCATTTGAAGAAAACTGCTGCTGAATCATACCGATTACTTCGAGAAGCTTATGGTGAACATGCTCCATCGCAAGATACGTGTGAACGATGGTTTCGGCGTTTTAAAAGTGATGACTTCGATGTTGCAAACAAGGAACACGGAAAACCGCCAAAAAGGTACGAAGATGTGGAATTGCAAGCATTGTTGGACGAAGATGATTCACAAACACAAAAACAATTCGCAGAGCAATTGAGCGTTAGTCAACAAGCTGTTTCCAATCGCCTACGAGAGATGGGAAAGATTCAGAAGACCGGAAGATGGATACCGCATGAGTTGGACGGCAGGCAGATGAAGAGGCGCAAAAATTTTGCTTGCACGATACAAAAGGAAGTCGTTTTTGCATCGTATCATTAGTGGGTATGAAAAGTGAATTTATTTTGAGAATCCCAAGCGCAAAAAATCATGGGTAGACCCAGGCGCACCATCCACATCGACCGCAAGACCGAATCGCTTTGGCAGAAAGACGATGCTCTGTGTTTGGTGGGACCAGAAGGGTGTGGTCTATTATGAGCTGTTAAAACCTGGTGAAACGGTTAATGCTGGACGCTACCAACAACAATTGATCGATTTGAACCGTTCGCTGCTTGAAAAAAGACCAGAATACCAAAAGAGACAACACAAAGTCATTTTTCTTCATGACAATGCTCCATCACATACGGCAAAACCGGTTCGCGACACGTTGGAAGCACTCAGCTGGGAAGTTCTACCCCACTTGTTTGCATCGATGGGTCACGCACTTGCTGAGCAGCGGTTTGGTTCGTACGAAGATGTGAAAAAATGGCTCGATGAATGGTTCGCGGCAAAGGGGGAAGATTTTTATTGGCGTGGTATCCACAAATTGCCCGAAAGATGGGAAAAATGTGTAACTAGCAATGGAGCATATTTTGAATAAAGCTCTTTTTATCATTCTTCCGAATTTAACGTGTTTTTTTTTGGAAAAAAATCCGCATTTCATACTTGTACACCTGGTAATACTCATTCTAGCAATAAAACTATAAAATTAATGTACCATTGAAAACATTACTAGCCAGTGATAAAATATTACCATTGGCAAAAATTCATTCAGCTTGCTATAAAATACTATTGAAAACGTCATTCATTTTCAATGAGTTTTTCAATATGATGATTTTAATAATAAAATCATCTGTTTTTTTGCAACGGGAAAATACATCTTCACCTTTCTATAGTTTGCTGGACATCAAAGTGCGAGCTTCAGAGTTGCTGATAGATTCAATATCTCTTTTAATATTCTTGAATCAATGTTACGGATGGTCACACAGTTTTTATACGAAATGAGGAATGAAGTTATGTGAGGCAGACAAGCAAAGAACGCAAAGACACTATTTCGAAAATAACGATTTTCCAGGAGTAATTGGTAAAAATCTGAATTTTCTTCGATGTATTTAATATGGATTAATATATTTGTAATCTAGTGTGTAATGTTAACTCATTTAATGTGTTTCTTTTCGGTTGCAGCATCTATTGATGATTCACATATCGATAAATCTTCTGAAAATTCAGTGGTCTACATCAACAGAAAGCATTATTTCTCTATACACATGCAGGGGACAGTTAATGAGAAGAAAAAGTTTTTAGATGTGTTTGTTGGATATCCTGGCTCAGTGCATAATGCGAGGGTACTTCTAGTTTGGCTGAAGACTTGCCAGCACTTTGTCAAGGTATAAACGCATTCGTCAGTTATTGTATTGTAATTATGTTTTGATTAAATACCTTTGCTTTTCAATTCCGTTAAAATACATGAGTACGTATACTTTATCACACATTTAGGCTGGTATTCCGTGAACAGAAATTAATAGCGAAACAGAACAGCATGATCAATCATAACTCTGCAGTCATTACTCTGTTTTCTTTTCTGCGATTGTGATTGATCGCGCTTCGTCCTGCTGTAAATTTCGGCTTCATGGAGTGTCAGCCTTAATCTTTGTTGTTATTTTCAAATACAATTTTATTTCAGATGGAAGCATATTTCTTGGTGAATACTCCTTATCCATGCCTGCCTTAATTAATTACTCCATATCGAGATAACGGACATTTAATGCAGGCTCAAAGAAATTTTAATCGCACAGCCAGTGCAGAATCTCCGTGGAGCATGGATTTGGAGAGCTGAAACAGTGCTTCAGACAAATATATTTTCTCAAACTGAGAAATATGGAATTTATTGTTAAATTCATCCTGGTTTGCTGCATCCTTCACAATTTGACTTATTGTTAGATCTGAAATACATGGAAGAATCCGAAGAACCTGAAGACAAATATATTGATATAAATGCACAAGCGTTGTTACACCATCTGGTAGCAGAAAGATCTGAAGATCCAATTGATGATCGATGTGGTCGCGATCTCAGAGACGAACTGTGTCGACAACTGTTTCAAAGGTAACTGAACAAGTAAAAGTATATTAAAATAATCTTGCGTTTTAATTTGTAATTAGTAGCGTGCAATTTGAGAAAATAAATATTTTCAAAAAAATTTTATAACCTAATAAATATTTCAAACGAAGTCAACATTATGACTTAATATAAACGCAACAAATATTTTTAAAGTTTTATAATTCACTTAATAGTTCTTTTTCTATTAAATAAACATTTAAAACAAAATCAACATTTTCATAAACTGTAATCAATGTTTTCAGTCTTTATAATAATAAATTTCTTATAATAATTCTTCATTTGATAATTCTGTTTGCTTTGAGTATATTTTTTTTCTATTCTCTCTAGTAGCTGAAGTTGCTTTTACAAGATAATATTATAATATTTAACTCTTTTTGTAATTCATTACATTTTTGAAGCTCTATCAACATTTTTGTGCGTGCATTTTGTTTGACATCACCTTCTTTTTTAAATATAGTACAGATTGATTCCTTAACTGATTGTAGAGTAAGTGCCAATTTGCCATCTCATACTTTTGCTTTCATATTTATGAAAGATGAACAATTGCTACTTGTTGTGTATGATTTATTGCTATTCGCTGATGATGAAGGTTTGTTGCTAATCGTTGATAGCGAAAGAGGCGAATGTACTTCGATAGAAAACTGTTCTTCATTTACATTCTTATAACAAAAAACATTAACTATTTATCTGAAGAAATGCAGTTTGAAAAAACATTCATCTTAAAGAGATAATTATTATCAGGGATAAAAAGTCACTTTGTTATTACTTTTATAAAAAATGATTTGGTAATGATATTGCAATTTTTTATAATGGTAACAATAACTAATTAAAAGCTAAGGTTAGGAATCACTTTGGAAAAGTAATTTGTCATTATTATGCATTATTTGTTGAAAAAAATAACTCATTTTTTCAATAAATATATAAAATGAGGTTCGAAAGAATCTATCAGTGAAAAATGTGAAAAAATTCATCAGACCCTACATCAGCTGTTCGCACAGAAAATTCTTTATTTTCGTGTGAATGTAATAAAACGAATAAAATAAACGTTTCGATCCTTCAATTCGGATTTTTATTAATATAAAATATAAATAGAAATTACATAAGTAACACAAAGTTGATGATTCCCGACAATTCAGTTCGTTCTTCTTTATCCAAATGCCAAATTAGCTATGTAATGACTAGCCCAATGATTATCAAAAATATTAACTTATACAATAATAATGTAAAAACTTACATCAAGTAAAACCAAAGTCATATACATTGCGTCAATAGAAGTAGAATCACATCACTCATCAGATTGTCACATTTGCTATGTAATCATTCAAAAGAAACATGAAAAGCGAAAAATTAGAGAATTATTAAAATCATTTATCTAAATTTTAATTATATCAACTTACATGTAAACGTTTTCTCGCGACTCGATGTAAAGGTTTCGACAGAAGATAAAATAAACGTTTTGATCTTTAAATTCGGGTTCTTATCAATATAAAATATAAATCGAAATTATATACATGAGAGTCAAAATAATAAAGTCATGTTATTGAAATAAAAATAAAAATAAGAACAAAAGGGGGTAAAAACAACGTCATAATTCCATAAACAAATTCATATATAGGGGTCTAAAGAATACGTATCATTCTATAAATTCAAACTCTGTTTCTGTTGCTTTATATGAATCGCTTCCGAAATCAGACTTTTATTAAGCATCCTTTCCTCGTCTAATATTTTGACATTTTCCCAATCAAAATTATATGGATGACTAATTTTGTGTTCTGTTATTACGGAATGCTGTGTAGTGTTTCAATTTATGTGATTTCTATGTTCATTTATGCGCGTCTTCAAACATCTATCTTTTTGGCCCACTTTTAAAATTTTTTGATCTTTTCTGATAAAAGTGATATAAAGGAGATTATAAGGGAGTTTTGTTTACATTCACACGAAAATAAAGAATTTTCTATGCATCCGAATAGCTGATGTAGGCTCTGATGGACTTTTTTACATTTTTCATTTTTTCAATAAATAATGCATAATGATAAGTTATTTTTTGAAAGAGATTTTTCCAACTTTAGCTTTTAATTAGTTACCATTACCATTATAAAAAAATTGCAACATTATTACCAAATTATTTATTATAAAAGTAATAGCAAAAATAATTTCCAATCCATAATTATTACTTACTCAGATGAAGTTTGACTGACTTTTTGCAAAATCTCTTGTTGAGAAACAATTTCTTTGCGACCAGCCACAAAAGGTGACATTCCACTGTGATTTTTTCCAAATATACTTATCATTTCACTGCAAGGACAAATATATATCCATTAATTATTAATTATTCATTATAATATTATAATCCATTAATTATTCATTAAATATATAGGATACAGTGAAAATAACACAAAAGAAAAAGAAAAATACTCAGTAACTTAATTAACTGTAAATATTCAGTTAAAAAATATTATATTTACAATAAAGCCTGTAGTACATAATGTGTTTTCTGTCAATTGTGTTTCAATAAATTATTAGAAGTTCTGTGTTCTGTGTAGAACAATTTCAGTAATTTATTAAAACGCAAGCATTTCAGTAGAAAAAAATATATCGTGTGTCAGTCAGATATAGAAAACAGAAAACTAAAAACTTACTTTTCATATAAAAGAACTTTCATGCCTCTTCCAGAACTAGTTTTTCTCATAGTCCTTTGAATGTATTTGTCCCATTTTTTCTTCAACAATTTAAATTTATTTTTTATGTAATGTTTAACAGCATTTACGTAACTCTTTTTTTTCAAATGACTCTATTGCTTGAAACATAGCCTCTTTACTTTGATACTTTCTTTTCTGCAGCTTTTTTCATGCTATTCATATTCTGTGAAAAACAACATTGTAGTTTTATGATCCCAAATAAAATGGCCATCCTTGTTGAAAACAGAAGTATTTTTTTGTCATCATCTGAATCTATAATCGAAGAATCCAATGAAGGCACAATTGCAGGTATGTGCTGCATAGAGCTTATTGTAGGAACTGTAATAAAAGGAAATCTCATGAGTTACAGTCTGAGTCTGGATTTTGAAAGAACTTGACTTATTCAATAATTCAAATTCAATGGTACACTTGTAAGATAATGTGTGTGCGAGCCTATTGTGGGAGTTACAACAGAAGAAGGGGCAAGAGTTTGGAACTTAAATGATATCGTTTTAGGTATTATTTGCATGCCCAAAATTTGCAGATGAAATCTTTGGAATTGTGAAACTTGTTGTTGAAGAACTAGAACTTGTAGGATGTATCATTGTAATTTTTTAATTAGCTTTATTAATGGTTTCTTTTGCTGCAGATTACTATATACTATAACAAGAAGATCATTAATTATAGTACAGCATTCATTATTATTATACAATTATTATTATATTATATTAATAATAATTATTATTATACAAGAACTACTACAATTATTAATTACATAATAAAAATATTACGAGGGTAAAACTCATTCTACAATGAGTCGGTAGTCGGTAGTCCTAAGTCTTATCGATGAATCGGTGGAGTTGGCCAACTTGTATGACTAAGACTATCGATTTTCTTAAGACTGACCAAATTCGACTTTATTCTTTCCCATTAATCAAATCATTAGCTAAACGACTCGCTGTACAATTAACAATTAGTAGATGCAAAAAATCATAGTCACTTATTTAGATTAAAACTGGTTAAGACTTAAAATTTCTGACTACCGACTCATTGTAGAATCAGCATAATGCTCAAGAATTTTGTCTTCCTCACCGATTTTGAAATTAAGCTGTGTTTTTACATGAAACAAACAAATCTGCCAAAAAAAGCGTCGCTCTGCCTGATGGACCGAAGATTAATTTAAAGTTGACTACAGAACATAGGTTAAGATATCTGTAAGAACCATGAAATACTTCTCTCAACACTACACATTCTCAATCATTACGCATAACGTACTCCAACTGCACCACCTTCAGAGGTAAAGTAAATGGAGCGTGCTCTTAATTGCTCTTTAGAGTATGCTCTAATGCGCCGCGAACATCTAGTCGCCATATTGGTTCCGGTGACGCGAACGTATTGGAGCGTGTTGGAACAAATCTTAAACATCCTGACGTAATATTATTTATAATATGGAATCGATAGCAAAAGTGGAAGAAGATGAAGCAAACACTTTAACAATGAAAAGCTAGATGACGTCACATACTACGATTGTTTGGAATATGGAAAGTAATGGTATATCAAGAGGAAGAAGTTCGTCATAGAATGTGGATGCGCCCAATACATATTCACAATAATTGTTACGGGGTGCCTATAACCACCTGGTCAAAGAAATGCAATTAGTAGATCATGAAATGTTCCCCTAGTGAAAATTTTTCTTATAATTTTTATACAAATTGGAACATTTTTCAGAAATACTCAGAAATATTCGGAAAGTTTACATTTTCTCTCAGAATTTTTCATACAAGTAAATTCTAAAATATTTTGAAATTTCTCATCCCATAATTTAAAAAAAATATAATTTTAAATTTTTTAGATTTTATAACATTTCATCAGAAATTATCTGATCCGTGTTATATCCCGACAAAACCCTCTATTTTTTTATTATAAATATACGATTTATCTTATCTTTAGTTTAGTATCTCTAGTTTAGGTTTTGTAGCCGTCCCTTTCTAGGAAGGGCCTATTCGGTTCCTCTTCTCGTAAACACTCGAAGCAAACAGATAGCTCACGCTCGTACGCCTTATGCGTCACGTAGACAAAATACATCTAACCGATAATCTTTTCCGTTGAGAGCCTTTATCCAGAAAAATGTCAAACAATAGTATGTCAAACATAGTAAAAATTAAGACCTTCCAACTGCGAGGACGAATCTTTTATTTTTTTCCTTTTATTAATGAAACTAAAATCTATTCAAGAATTACGAAGTATAAGATATAATATGTATTTTGACGGTAACGGTTTAAAATATGTATTATTATAATATAATCTAGAATATGTCATCGCATTTCGCCTCGCATAAGGATATTAGTTAAGTAAGACCGAATCTTTATAAACTATTAAGACTCTCGCTATTAAGATAAGACTCGCAGTGCCGGGAGTGGGGCTTGCGCGGAGCCCTGCTGCCCTAAGGAAAACAAACGCGGGCATAGGTCTTACCAAATTTCAAGGAGTGCTGATTGGCCCTGAGAGGACACTCCCATGCTCATTTTTTATAGTATAAAAGGAGCTGCCAAAGGCAGAAACGGGCAGAGAGAAAAACTAAGAGCGAAAGTAAAAACTATTCTGGGTAAGAGCTATCCTCGCGCTAAACTTATTCCTACGTTGTAACCATTTTTCTTTATTAAACTTTATACTAAAATAATTCGGCTGAAACCTGGATCTCTTCTCTTCTCCGAATTCATTAACGAGTATCCGAGAACGGTATGACTGTCGCTGCCAATAGCGTGGCCCCCGTCTAAACTGTTCTGCGGAAAGTTCATTATTTTGAGGAATTGTTGTGACCAGTCGCTGTCAATAGCGTGGCCCCTTGTCTAATAACAATTCCTCAAAAGAGAGTCAAAATCCGAAGGGTTGTCGCTGCCAATAGCGTGGCTCCCGTCTAACGACAATTTTTCGGATTTACGATAATTATTTCGCGTTATTTCTATGCCTATCAAAGGCGGACGTAGAAAAAAAGAGAAGAGATTAAGGTATCAAATCAAAACAGCAATTGATTCAAACCACGATCCTTTCCCTCACTTCCAGAAATTGGCGCAGTTACTAGACCAGAAAAAAACGGTAACCTCACCTAATAAAAACGGGTATTCCCTCCAACCGTTGGAGATCACTTATCGATTTCCCGACTATCGAGATATTAAAAAGGGTGATCCGCGTAAACTAGCCTACAAGCTTTGCGAGCTTTTCGGCACCGGCTTCGAGATTACCCTACCTAGCAATTATCCTACTCTCCCCACCGAATCTTAATCGCACACTTGATCTCCTAACCCCGGGGTAAATTGCTTCAATGCATTGACCCCAAAACAGGAAACATAAAATCGCGAAATAAAAAAAAACTCAATTCGGACGTAACACCCGATTGCCCATGCACCGACCCGATTGCACACAGATTGTTCTCACACCTCACTGTTTTCATGGGTTAGAAATATTCCAAGCAGACACTGCAACTTCTGAGCAGTTAGGCCCCAAGCGATTAGGATGTGTTATTTTTTTTTGGTTCGGAATTAATAAGTACTAGTCACCTCATACTGTCTACATGACAGATTTTCTAATTTCAACAGTATAATTATAGAAGTTATGCGCCCTTTGCAGGGGGGAGGGAGGATGAGAGTCGCTTCTGGATATATAAACACTATTTATGTTTTTTCATCATCTATTAATATTTTCCCCGTTTTTTCGATTACTATTGCGTCTGATTGAGTTTGTGTGCAATCGGGTTATGCACAATTGGATCCGTGTGCAATCGGATCTGTGCGCAATCGAATCTGTGTGCAATCAGGTCCGGATGCAATCGAGTCCGTATCCTAATGCAACGCTATGTGTCCGATCGGATGCATGTCTAATTGGGAGATACTGCTATGTCCGATCGATTATGTGCGCAATCGAGCCTCACTCGGTTTTTATATTAATTTAATGAAAGATCTTAAACAAACGGATCACGAAGAATTTTTTTTCCTTATTTCGGATGTGTCCGGAACGGTCAATATTCTAGTAGATCTAGTACAATCTTATTTGATAAAAAGAAGCATTCGAACGCCACTTCCAACTAAACTACGACTTGCTGTCACATTATCATAAATAATAAAAGAGATAAAAATATATTTTATATCTATTGTAGAAACGAATGTTAACATCGTATAATATTGTTACGACCGTGCCGTGCCAACATCGTAGATCGCCACTCATGAAGTCCTGAAAGTCGCGTTGCCCAGTGACATGTGGCTACGTTATTTAACAAGATTGGCAGATTTAGATGTGAGCTGTCGCTGCGCTCGAACATGTCTCTCGATTCGCTTATCTTCTCTTCGTTCATGTGATCTGAGCTTTACATGAAACTGTGTTCTGTGTTCATTTCACAATAAAATCTTCTTGTTTTTTTCTATTATATCCGTGTTGTTCATTTCTGCGGGCAGGAGTGAACACGTACGCGAGAACGTCTCCGTGAGCCGGACGCCCGGACGTAACATTTTGGGGGCTTGTCCGGAATCGTGTAATGATTCGTTCGCTAATCATTACGAGAAAAAGAGCTCAAATGGAAAGGAAACGTCAGCACAGAGAATTGGAAACGATGAAAGCGACAGTTCAGCGAGTAGCTTCAGAGAAAGCTTTTTCCGTCGCATCGACGCTTCAAGCTGTACTACGAGAGGTACAACAGCTGCGCGAGGAACAACGTCATACAAGAGCCGAATTTACGAAAACGTTGCAACAGCGAGACGCAGAAGGTGCATAACAGCAGCAATGACAGGAGGAATTTGCGGCGATTGCATCAAAGGGATATCGAGATTGCGCAACTTCAGAAAAAACTGCGAAGGATTCCTGCAATTCAGCTAAGTTTCTAATAATATTTCCAATAATAATCCACCCTCCCGCGTCGGTGGTCATTTCGTTGTGCCTCGAGTGACATTATGCATGCCAATCCTGTCGCGAGTGTTGTCAATTTTCCTGATTCCGTCGCACTGTCAATCACATGAATTCTATCGCGAGCGTTGTTAACTTTATTAACTTCGATGTAAATGTCGCTGGATACACAAATATTGTGAATCATCGTATATTGTCTGCGCATTCGGTCGAGAGTATCGATCATTTCGATCCGTCTGCACTGCTTCGCGGGGAGGCATGTATAAAACTGAAATCCGACACTTACGGAGGCGCGCCTTTACGCGAGTTTTTTCGCGCAATTCAATCTCATCGCCCACGCGAACCGTTGGAAAGAGGAAATAAAGACCGCTGGTATCGTGTGTGAGGCAAAGCGCGTGCAGTTTTGAAAAGCATGCAAAATTTAGAGAACCTATAATTCGAAGAGATAAAGTCGAAATTGGAGATGCGTTTTGGAGAGACGTATTCGTTATAAAACTATTATTCGCAATTTACTAATAGAAAACAAAAATTCGGAGAAAATATCACTTCTTTGGGTTCTGACATAGAAAGTCTATAACAGTTAGCATATCCAGAGTGTCCCGATTCAGTTAGAAAAATTGGGTGCGCACAATTTGTTTCCGCTCTTTCCGATTCGGAAAAAGGATTCGTAAAAAGGACTCTCCAAATGGAGGGGATAACGTCGTTAAGGATAGCAATCAAAAGAGGGAAGGCAATTAAATTGATTCAAGAAAATAATTTTCAACATAAAAAAGAAAATAATTTAAATTTCGAAACAAAATAAGGAAATGATTTTATTTAAAAAAAAAAAAGAATCAAACTAAAGAAAAAAATAAAGACAGAGATGGGAACAAATTTATGGAAATAAATTTAAAAGATTTCCAAAGAATAAAAATTTTGAGGGGAATAGAAATATAATAATAAAGAATATTGAAAATGTGGAAAGGAGGGGAATTTCCGTTCTGAGTGTCCTGGCAAAACGGGAAACAGGAAACAATTAAGCTTTACGGAAAAAGCTCGACTGAAATAAAAAAATTTCCGAAAAATATTTACCATTTGAATGGCTTGTGCTTTGGTGACACTAAAAATAAGCCATGTATTTGCTATGATAATTGTTGTGCTAATCTACATTCTTTCAGAAAGTATTCTTATTCTACTAAAAATAAACAATATTTTAATAACCGATGTATTAATTTTTGTCCTTATATGTTGTATTAACCAATGTTCTTTCAGGAAGAATAGAATTAAGATAATGTGAAAGATTTTTGTTATGAAGGCAAAGTAAATGATAAACCTTGTCTTCTTAGAATTGATACGAGCTCTGATATTTCCATTATAAATAATAATTTTATTGAATCGTATAAACTGAAAATTACGAGTATAATTGACAACTGTAATGTTAAATACCCTATGGGGGAACAAGTACCAATTAGATACAAAACTATAGTAAAAGTTCGACTTGCAAAATACTGTGTTGAGATACTAACGTTAATAGCCGAAATAAATGATAATTGTATTTTGGGTGCCGATTTTCTTAAATTACTTAATTTACAAAATTTTTGATTGCATTTTTCTCGGATCAGTTTCTGATATTGATACTGATTTCAAATGCGCTTGCGTAGATAGTATTGCGGAGTTCCGTCGAATTTGGTAACGCTTTTTGAGGAGAGTTTGCGCTGTTTGGGGAATCTCGAAAAAAAAAACTTTGCCGATTTTCTAAACGAATTTTATGATGTATTTTCTCATGATGTTATTGCGGGGAATTGTAAATGTGGAGAACATGTTATTAATGTGAAAGATTCTTCTCCCATCAAGGTACTTCGTCGTATCCCTTTGCAAATGAGGAAATTATTGTGGAAATGGAAAAACAAAGGATAATTGATCCATCAGTTCATAAACCTCGACAGTGGTACTAGTTAAAAAGGACGGTATAATAAGATTCTGTGTAGATTATCGCAAATTAACGCAATAGCGCTTACCCTTTATCAAGGATAGATGATATACTCGACCAATTATCAGATAACAATTGATTTTCTACGTTAGATTTGAAAAGTGGATACTGACAAATTAAAATTTGTACAGAAGATAAAGAAAAGACGGTTTTTCCAATTAGTAACGAATTGTGGCAGTTTAAAGTTATGCCCTTCGGTCTTTGTAATGCCCCCGCTACATTTGAACATACAATGGAGCAGATTTTGAAAGATTATCTTTTCAAAATTTGCTTAGTAATTATCTTGATGATGTGATTATTTTTGGTAAAAGTTTTGAAGAAATGTTGTTAAACCTAGAAAAGATTATCTATCGTTTGAGGGAAGCAAACTTGAAAATTAATCCAAAAAAATGTGTTTTCTTTAATAAAAAAGTTAAATATTTAGGTCACATCATATCAGCGAAGAGCATTGTTACAAATCCGAAGAAAATAAGTGCTGTGAAGGACTATCCCTCAAAATAAAAAACATTTAAGGAGTTTCCTTAGATTTTGTTCATATTATCGCAAATTCGTAAAAGGATTCTCTTCATTGGCAAAGTCACTTTTTGTATTAACAGAAAATCAAACTAAGTTCGTTTGGGAAAGGAAATATCAAAGTTCTTTTAACGATTTAAAACGAGCTTTAACTTCTCCGCCGATATTAGCATTCCCTGAAACAGAAGGGGAATTTATTTTAGATACTGACGCGTATCAACTCAAATGAGGGAATTGGCGCGGTCCTATCGCAGAAGCAAGATATAGAAAGAGCGATTGCATATTTTAGTCAAACATTAAGTAAAACCGAAGAAAATTATTGCATCACGCGGTGTAAACTTTTAGCTTTAGTACGATTAGTGAAATCTTTCCATCATTATTTGTATGGATGTAAGTTTCTAATTCGGGCGGATCACATTTCGCTTAAATGGCTGTTGTCATTTAAAGACAATTGAATAGAAGGACAATTGGCGTGTTGGATGGAAAGACTACAACAATACGATTTTGAGATTGATTATCGTAAAGATCTTTCTCATAAAAACGCAGACGAATTGTCGAGGCGGCCTTGCGCGAGTGATCAATGTCGCTATTCTGCTAACGTGGAACTAAAAGAACTCGCAAAACAGAAAAGTTATGTTAGAAGAATGGTTTTTGCAGAAGACACTTAAATTGACATAAGGAGCAAATGGAAGATCCCTGCATTTGCTTATTTTTATCAAAAGAAGAGGGCATGAGATCGTCTTTCATGAGAAGCAAGAAGTGGCGGCAAGTGATGTTTCTACCAAGGTGTATTAGTCCTATTGATTCTCTCGAAATTAAGGACGGTGTGCTCTACAAGAAATGAGAGGCCCCTAATCTGAAGAAAACGATCTTCCAATTAATTGTGCCCAGAAAACTTATAACACAAATTTTGGAAGAGCTATATAAATCTCCTGTAGGTGAGCACTTTGGCATCAATAAAACGCTTGACAAAGTATAGAGGTGATTTTATTATTATATTAGAGGCGACATGTAAACAGGATGAAGAAGAATGATGCAAAACATGTTTCTGTTTAGCTAAAAAAGATCCCCTCCCGATAAAGAAAAATCTTTACAGACATATAATATAATGTGGGAGCTCCATTTGAAAGAGTTCAAATTGGACGTTCTCGGTTCACTATCAATAAAACTTCTGTTGAAAATAGGTATTTGCTCGTCGCTGTCGACTGTTTTACTAAGTGGGTAGAAGCTTTCCCGCTAAAGAATGTCAGATCTAAAATTATAGCAGAAACCTTTCTAAATCAAATTATTTTCAGCCACGGAGTATTTCTAGAAGTCTATACTGACCAGGGGAGGAATTTTGAATCGAAAATTTTTCGCGAACTGTCACGTTTACTAGGGATAAAGAAAACGAAGACAACCGCTTTGCATCCACAGTCGGACGGACAGATAGAACGTCAGCATCAAACCATCTTGAACTCTATTTAACAAAATTCATCTCCAAAAATCAAAAAGACTGGGATCGGTGGATTCCTTTATATCTGTTGGCATACAGATCATCCAAACACGAAACTGGAATGACTGCAGCGGAGGTTTATTTTGCTCAAGATCTCCGTCTACCGACTAATTTGTTACGCAGTAATCCATCAAAAACTGAGGAGATTGGTTCTTCGGAAAATTACTTGGGAAAAGTAAAAAGCTGGAAGAAATTCATGAAGGAGTAAGGAAATGAATAGATATCAAATCTTCACGAATAAAAACTTGGTAGGATTTCAAAGCCAAACAGATCTATTTTGAGGAAGGACAGAAATTGTAATTATATAATCCCGAAAGAAAGAAAGGGAGAACTCCCAAGTTACAGCGCAATTAGGAAGAATATATTTTGTAGTTAGGAAACTTAGCGATATTGTATACTATATCTGCAAGTCGAACAAGCATAAAAATAAATTTTTCATTCGAATAGATTAGCGCCTTATTTAGAAAGATGATTAGAAGAAATGAACTAATAAATAGTAAACAAATTGGAACCCTGACGCGGGTTGAGAATAATACATTTTTTTTTATTTCTTGATAAAAATTGTGCATTATTTTTCCTTCTTAGTTTCAGAGTTTATATTTTTACGGCGTGAAAAAGGAGACCCGGTTCTGGACGACGATTGACAGTTCAAATTATTATACATACCTATGCGTTTATCCAAGTTACCTAAAACTTTCGGGCTGCGGGATACTCTGGGTAAAGATTTTTTTCCTCATTTGTTTAATACGCTGCAAAATCAAAATTATATTGGACCAATACCTGACGCTCGATATTATTTGCCCGAACAAATAAAACCCTAGAAACACGAGCGTTTTACAGCACGAGGAAATGTCGCGTTCGAATTTCGATTTTGATTTCAAACAAGAAATAGTAAAATATTGTTGGAATGACGTAGATATCCTTCGACGCGCATGCATGGCGTTCAGAAAAATCTTTTTAGAATGCGGAGACGTGTGTCTCCGCTGGGCGTTTCGAAAAGGAAAACTCCATCTGCATTTCCGTTCAAGCGATCGACAATAACTGGGGGGATGGGGCGGGCGTCGACTAAAGCTATTTCATTTTGTATCATATTGTTATTCGAAATTATTTCATCTTGTACCTCAGTATCATTTTTTCTATATATATTAATAAATTGTCACTGTTTCATTTAACACTATACGCATACTCTTTCTCCAATTTGAACCTCTTTCGTTCCTGACCTGCATTTCCGGCGAGCTAATCCGAGCAACGAAAATTAGGTTGTCACAAAATCAACATAATTATAATCGCAAACGTTTCGAATCCTTATCAATGCTCCACGTAAATTATTAACAGAATTCAGTCATCTAAGAATAGTAATGATATTACTGTTACATTACTATTCTTAGATGATTGAATTCTGTTAATAATTTATATGGAACATTGATAAAAATCCGAAACAGGATCGAAACGTCTGCGATTATAATTGATTATGTTGATTTAAATAAACAATTTTCACATTTTGAACCAACACATTGTCATCCTGTGTTGGCTCAAATACCCAGACAGCATGCTTGTCAGAATAAACATTTTAAGAGAACTTTTTCAGAAGAAACATTTAGTTATTTTTAAAATAATGTCCAAATGATATCTTATAATAATCGTTTATCAGAGGCATCTATTAAGAGAATTCTTTAAGATATTTCAGAGATTTCTTGAAATTTTTATGTTTATGATATCATGCTAAATGATATCAATTTGTTTTCTCATGGAAGATATTATTATGTTATATGGTATTTGCCATTCAAATGCGCATGCGTATTGTTCGGAGCACTTCGGCTAAAATATGGCTACCAAACGCTTGGAGCCACTTACTTAATATTGCGTTGTGACGCATGGCTACAAGCAAATTGTGAAAATTCTATTCTCTCAAGAAAAATTAGTTACTTATTATTTTTACAGTTAGTTATTGTTTAAATTAATACTTTGGTTGCATTTATGCCTACATTTATTTGATTATGTATGGCTATATTTACTCCATTTCTTTTATGCACGACAATTATATAATTAATCACATGAACACTACACATTAATTATATTAATGCAACTAACTTTTATTTAATTTTAAAAATATTAACTTTTCAAAACAGCATTTATTACGAACGTAAATTACGTACTAATTACTATAATACTTTTTTTTTCAATGTATAATTTTGTTTCAAATTTTATTACAAATTAAAAAATGTTATTAATTGAGTAATTAATAATTACAAGAATACCTCTCTCTGTTGAATACTTATTAACATTATTCAATTTTATAATTAACAATTGTATGATTTCCAATATCAATTTCAGTTTAGTTAATGTAAAAAAAGGTGTCAAGTATATGTTACGTCCGGACTCCACGGTTCTTTTCTTCGACTAGAAACTTTCGTCATCACAAAAAATTAGTGACCAGTAGACCATCTGAAACAGTAGCGACAAGCCAAATAACATTTTAAACTAATAAACCATTCGAGACAGAACGTTGGGTTAGATATTGGAAGTAAGTGCCAAATAGGCGAACCTTATCCCGAGGAACGGGAAGAACAAACAGATTAGGATTATAAAATGAAACAGCGGCTGTGAGCAATAAATGACATGTGGCTCGAACCTATTGGACATCCGGCAAATGGTCGATGACGAAAGTTGTCTTAGACACATACCCCTGTATCCCATTTCATAATCGATACCCCTAATCCTGGATTGGCCCAGCAGCACACGTGTGCTCTGTTCTCGGCGTCACTAACTCGCCAATATAAAAGGAGAGGCCCTCCACGAGGAACGGCATTCGGCATTCGGCAGTCACCAGTTAGAAGTCAGTAGTGATCAGTTGCCAGTTCTCAGTATTAATTGTCAGTTAAAATTTCCAAAACTAAACTCTGCCGATTTGCGACCAAAACCGTTCTAATTTAAACCCCATCGCCTTGGGACTTGAACAAAGTGACCAGAGTCTCCACATCCGAGTGGCAACCTTCCGTGAGGTGCTGGGACCACCGATCCAGCCCGCTAGATCCACCTACATCCGCAGGAATAGTAAGTCCCATCCACACATACACACACCTACACACACACACACACACATATACGAATAATAATATATATATATATTATTATTTTTATTAGATTTCCGGTATGTTAATTCATTTACGCATAGATCTTTTTGTGTACAGTTTTTTGAAGTTTTTTCTTCTTATCAACTAGAGCTTTGCCAAGATTTTCAATATATTTGACGGTTCAATCGTACAGAAATAATGTCGAACTCTACATCAAGACTCGACCCGAACTGTGAATGATATGAATATGTGATCATTTACGATAATTGTTGTTGTTCTGCGATTTTTGCGTTATGCTAATGTCTGAAGAGGGCTCAATCTGGGAGCCGAAACTAACATTATGTAATTTTGCCTTTGTTGTTTGAAATATATTCTTTTGTTAATTTTAAAGAAACGTGTTGACTCTTATTTTGCCCGTTATTTATTGTCATTTAGTTTATATAGAAAGAGTCCTTTGATTTAGTACAATACTTATGTAGAAAAGATTCAGAAAAAGTGTAAAATGTAAAAAAGGTGTAGTAAAAAGGGACAAGATTTTGCAAAGACGATGATGACAACAACGACGTATCTGAATAAATAAATGACATAAATTGGGCTGAAAAATACGTACACATATTCATATCTACGCATCAAGTACACTTACGGACATCATTGTTATCTGATTTTAATTGTAAAAATTTATATTCTTCCCCAATATATGCATTTTTTTATGACATCAATTTCTTTAAATAAAACAATAATTTTTAATTATATAAGCAAGTTCCTTCCTGTAAAGGATACGCTGTAGCGTCTCTTTCACGATATACGAGGTCTGGCTATTAAATAACGAGACTGCTTATGAAAAAGAGTTTTATTTTAAAAATTATTCTACAATTAAATGCTCCCCTTCAATGTACTCCCCTCCCCTCGCCACACACCGTTCCATTCGTTTTTTCCATTGGTCAAAGCAATGCTGGAAGTCTTCTTTTGTAAGAGCATTTAGGAGCTCCGCCGATTTTCGCTTCACCTTTTCCATCGACTCGAACCGGGTTCCTTTTAAGGCAGACTTGATCTTCGGAAACAGGAAAAAGTCACAGGGTGCTAAATCAGGCGAGTACGGCGCGTGTTCGAGCACTGGAGTGCCTCTAACGGCTAAACAACGCTTCACAGACAGCGCGTTATGGGCAGGTGCGTTGTCCTGGTGTAAGATCCACGACTTGTTTTTCCACAACTCCGGCCGTTTCTTACGAACTCGCTCTCGCAGTGTTGCCAAAACTGTCAAATAGTAAGTTTGGTTTACAGTTTGACCCTCTGGAACCCATTCAGTCATCACGATGCCGTTGATGTCGAAAAAAACGATTAGCATGGCTTTAAATTTTGATTTCGACATCCTTGCTTTTTTCATTCTTGGCGATGCAGGAGTTTTCCAGTGCATGGATTGCCGCTTAGTTTCAACATCGTATTGGAATATCCAGGTTTCATCGCAAGTGATGATGTTTTCCATCAATTCAGGCTCTTCATCTAACCTCTCAAGAAAATCTGAGCAGATCTGTTGACGGACGAGCTTTTGGTCAGGGGTCAAATTTTTTGGGACCAACTTCGCACAGACTTTCTTCATGTTTAATTCGTCATGTAAAATTTTTCTGACAGTTTCTTTATCGGCGTTTACAGTCTCAGCAATCATCCGAATGCTCATACGACGATCTCCGCGCACAATTTCATTGATTTTGGTCACTGTTTGCGGAGTTGAAACAGAGACAGGTCGACCTGGACGTTGGTCATCTTCGGTGCTCTCTCGGCCTTCAGAAAACCGTTTATACCATTCGAAAACACGCGCACGAGATAGAGAATTCTCACCATAGGCCTCTTTCAACAACTTATAGCACTCAGTCGGAGTTTTTTTTAATTTAACGAGAAATTTCACATTGATCCGTTGCTCGTGTTTTTCGTCACACATTGTTATCGGCACGAGAAAAAAACAAGTTCGTTTCTAATCTCTATAGAAAAAATACTACTACTGCGACAAAAACGTATTTTCGTACTGGAATAGTAGACACTTCCAGCTATCCAACGCTGCATTCGTTTCCCACCCTACCCCTCTAGGACGCCTTCTGCGCGCGCAGTCTCGTTATTTAATAGCCAGACCTCGTAGTATTATATTATGTATATTTTGTAGTATTATACTACAAAAATATACTTAACGAAAGCCGCAACTGCGTCTCCTGATATATATACAAACTGACGTCTCAAATTTATATATATTACTCATCATTCTCGTAAAATCCTTTCGTTATCCTTTGGTGCGTTCCGAATTACATGTGAAGCGCATGAAATATCATTTTATGATTTTTTATTCTTCAGTGATGAACAAGAATAAATGATGCGCTTTGTGCGTAATTCGTCGTTAATGCAGTGACGCTACTATGCTTTACTATGCTTTAATTTCATTCTTAACTGTTTGAATTTACTGCGTAATAATGACGTAGTCATGATGTAGTCAGGCTGCAATTCTCATTGCTTGTCTGGCATTACCATACGCAAGAACATACCCTTATATTTATACCATGATTTTCAAGAAGTAGACTTATAACTTAACCTATAAAATTTAAGACCACAAAATATTAAAGAATAACGAAAAAATGTCTAAAAGATGACGAAAGTCGTGATCTGATCGTTTTATCTCTTCAGCAAGATAAAAGATGACTATAAGACGTCTTTTAGTTTTTTGTTGAAAAGACAATTAAAAAAAAAGACATCTTTTCGTCATCTTTCTATTGTCTTCTCGGTAAAACGAAAAGTCGACTAAAAGACAACTTTTCATATTACCGAAAAGACAATGTGTGGAAAAAATATCTTTCATCATTCACCCGCGAGCAGTATGCGGGATCGCCAACAGACGGACGTAATGGAATTCGGGTTCTCGTGTTTGAAAAATGTACGGGATAGAATAAAAGGTGCAGCATTATGAGAAATATAACTTGTGTTCTGATGAACACTCATGAAATATTTTATATTTTTTGAAAGCAAATCTTCAAGGGGACTATAATGAAAGATAATGGCTCTTGCACATATCACACGGCAAGCATTGCAGGCATAATGAAATATACAATGTTAACATACTTTAGATATCATAAAGACACAAAAAGCCATGCAATTTGAGAAATCTTTTAGATATAATTTTTGTGATATCTTTCTGTTCTCAAAAAAAAATGGCGCATTAGACAACATTTAGATATCTTTATATGACTTTTTAGAAATTTCTCTAAGTTATCAGATTCAGAAATGATATAATATCTTTTAGAAACCTTTTTGATAACATATTATTATATGGGTAGATATTATTTGATTGTATTGATTTATCTCACAACTGGGCTTTAATACTTAATTTATTAATTATATTAGTAACATCATTATATTGTTATACTGGCAAATGTCATCAGAAATCGAATTCATCTGCTTGCACGGCTTGGACGGCAAAAACATCAAGCATGTTCTGCTATCTCAAAAAGTAAGCAAAAACATAGTAGAAATACGACACAGAAATGTTATATCAGATCAGTTTCGTTTACCGCTATGCGATGTAACTATTAATATTTATCTCATAGTTAAATTTCTATGGCCAAATATAAAAACTGCATAACATGATTAGTAAAATGAAAAATGTATAGTATTTTCCTACCAGTTTAATTTCTGACACAATTCTTATGTAGAATTCAGAATATTAAATTGATTTTTTAAAAACCGGACAACAATTTCTGCTGTTTTAGTAACTGATATGACAGACTAATGCCTGTATTCATAGTCAGACCTCGTACTTAAGGCTTCCTTAAATTTATCTTTAAATGCTTAGTAACCATTGAAATAATTCGTAAAGCATCTGAAGATAAATTTAAGGAAGCCTTAAATACAAGGTCTAACTATGAATACGGACACAAGTTTTAATCTTACCACATTCTTATGTCATGTCATGACATAAGGACACATTGTGCACAATTTCTGCTGTGTTTCTGCCATTAGAGTGTCTAGTATTAGGTGTAGTAAAAAGTCATCGCGTATTTTTAAAAGACATCTATCAGTAAAAACCGCAATTACTTTCTTACCAACAATATAAATATATCTTAATAGAGTAAAGTTTCAGCTTTAAAAATCTCTTTTTTAAATTATACGATACGACAATTTTTAATGGAGTTATGAGCAATTAAAGTCAAAATAATTCTTTTATTTAATCCGCGATAACTCAGTAATCAAAAGTCGTAGGAATATTAAAAAAAAACGATTTTGTAGGGAAAGTATCAAGCTTTCACGATATATAATCGAAAATTTTCTCAAATTCGTTTTGGACACGTTACAAATCCACAAAGTGAGAAGAAAATTTTTCGTCTTTTTCAGCTCGTAGTTTTTGGTATGTAAAAATTATCAAACTCATATAAACTTAAAAAATGTGATAAGCTTTTAAAAGTAGAGATTTCAAGCTTTAAAACCCTTTTTTTAAATTTGAATTTCATTCATTATTGACGAAGATATTGTATATACAACTTTGAGCTAAAAAATACGCGATGACTTTTTACTATACCTAATATAACAGCCGATGATCTACATTTTTGCCATATTTCTGATGTCACATTGTAACCAGTGCTGCTAGACATGCACTACACTTGCGCAGTCTAAAGCACCGGTAGAATATCTAATCCGTTCGTGAAACTGGCGTCCTTAGTCGCCCCAAAAAGAAATAGAATTATAAATATATAGAAATTAGACACACCTCTTATTGTAAGGTATCAATTTCTACATTAACACTATTTACATTATCTATTATATATGAGAAGCTGATTCGGCCTTGATAAATTATATCGACAACATTTAAGCAAAATATTACAAATTTTATATCAAGTTTTATTCTCTATCAACCAAGCTTTAAAGATATTTTCCTCTAACCAAGATCTTCTAAATTTTCGGATACATACCTTTTTTGAGCCTTTTTTCTGACTCCATTCCGATTCATTTTCTGACCAATACTTTATCTTATTTCTATTTTCCTCTTAGGATTCCTGGCACCTCCTGTTGTTCGGTTTGGCGCGCAGATTTCGCGGTCCACACGGCACCATTTTAACCTAACCTAATGGCTACAATACTGTGCGCTAAGTTGTAAACAACGCGCATGCATGAGTGCGAGGCATGTCTGGCATCATTGATTGTAACAGCACATCATACACGATTTCTACTGTATTTCTACTACTAGTATCTAATATGACAAGTATGAAAATTATGTATTATTACGATAGCATGTCAATATATACGTAATGTACCAAATGCAGTCACAAATGATGTATATATTACGTATTCGTATATGAAAGAGAGACAATTTATTTTCAGAATTGAGTATCTTTATTAACAGAATATCGTATATGTATAACAATTATGTTGCATAACATTGTATATCTGACCAGATATATTGTTCATCGTTCTTTTCTGCAAGAACCAATTTCTTGTCGTAAGATAAAATCATATATAATTTTCTTTATATAAGTGCAATATTAGAAATACAGCAATATCATCAAAATGGCATATTCAAGAAAATAGCGAATTATAAATCCACTACTTATAAATAGTGAATTGTCTCAACGGCAGCTTTGTATAATACTTTTTCGTATCTTATACATAAAAATTGAAATATAAAAATGCATTAGACCTTTCCTATCTTAGAAGAAAAAAGACGATTTTTTTTATCTTGTGTTATTATTTAATGGTATCATAACATCCGGTCTATGCGACTCTATCTGTAACTAGGCAAACCGTTACAATGCAAAATACAAAAGACAAAAGTGATAATTTTGCATCAAATATTCCATCGCAACTTTTGGATATTTTGCCCTTTATAACTTAATCGTTTAATTTATGTCATACTCATAAATATTTTTATATGATAAATCTAGTCACTTCTTGCGGTTTTTACGATAAAAACTGACTTCATCTTTATCGGACATTAATACGATACTTACTGCATACATACAATGTAATAAAATATTTAAAAGGCAAGGCCAGCTTCCGAATAAGTAGTAAATATTTTTTCAATCGAATTGGCATATGCCGCTGTTCTTAAGTCGAGTCCGAGATTGAATTTCATGGCAGTTTTCATAATAGCCTATATGAAATAAAAAATATTTAGAATTGAGTTGAATATTTTATACTTGGTCTAACTTATACAATATTAATCTAATTAATTACCCTAGCAGATCTCTCCATTGTATAGTCTAGACCAGAATGGACAATATCTTTTTCAGAAGCGCCAGATATACGTTTTTGAAAGGCTTCGGATGGTGTAACGGGAATACGGCCACCGACACGACCAAACCTACGCTCTAAAGATTCTTGCACCGATTCTACAAATATAAATTTATAAATCATATTTTCGCTTGCATATCAAACTTAATTACAATTTTTATTTTTTATTAGAATTCCTCTAATTAAATTGAATTCGGTGACTGGGTACAATGTTTTTGCCTGGGATGATTAATCAATTTCATCCACTGACTATTTTTTTTCGTCACTGAATAAGAACCAGTATTGATTTTACAAAAATTTCAAAACATTTGACTTTACATAAAAATTTCTCGACATGTAACTTCTTTTTTCATCACAAACATATTTAAATAACATATTTCTTCAATTTTAACTTACTAACTTAGTGGGACTCCTTATTCTTCAATCAAATTTGTACTGATCAAAAGACGATTTGGAGTCGGCGCAGTAAACAATGCGCAATATTCTATTATAATAATTGTAAAACTTTTAATAACTTAGGATTACAAAAATTCCGAAAAGTACAAAAATTTCGTACGTTTTGACTATATATTTTAGCCATCTTCTCAGCAGATCTTATATATATACTTAAAACTAATTCCGCAGAAACAATATAAGATTTATGCAATGTTCTTACGTCTATGCAACTTTACAATGTTGATCATATTTCTGGCTGCACCAAAACAAAACGGTATACAAAACAAAGAAAAATGCAGAAAATGGCCATGCTATTTAATTAAGTTACTCGACTCATTGGAAACATTTCTCAATTTTCTATTTGTATAGATTTTATTTATGAGATACAGTTAATAGTATTTATGAGATACAACAGCAAATGAGCCAAACAATTTTTTTCTGCTTACCTTATAGCCTGAACCACTACACATGATAAAATACAATATATATCTTTACAATCCCATAAAATAATTAATTTAATTAGATAAAATAATGATATTATAGCTCAATAAAAATAAATAAACATTAATCAACAATAAGAACTACAAGCCAAATTTTAATATATTTAAAATTATTTAAACGTTTCGACCTTTTTGTCAGGCCATCTTTAGTGTTTACAAATATTTGGAAAATTGAACACAATAAATTAATTTTCTGTAACGGTTGGATACATATAATTCTGAACTTATAATTACAAACATAATGATGATCGTAGATTTTTCATATATTAATGCCGTAATAATATAATTCCTTCTCTCTTGTAATTTAATTAGTTAACATTCATCTATACTTGTCTAGCAGTCGCAATTTATGGTTAGAAAATTCACACACCACTTAAGAAAAGATGGTATTTTCTCGACAAAATACCGACGCCTAAGAAATGAATACATTATTAGAATACTAAAGACGGAACAGATCAATAGATTTTTCATCAAATTTTCCATCTCATTCGTAAACAAATTTCAAGAATGTTACCGTTCAACATTTATAATAAATTCTTCATCTCACAAAAAGAAAATTATTTAAGCAATTTAGTAGGATATAAGCTTCTAACTCATGGATACAGCAACCTGCAGATGGTTTTAGTGGCTTCGCACAGGTGGAAAGAGCGAAGTCACAGACACTGAGTCCGAAGGAGGGGGAAGCGCGTCATCGGGAGTCCGTATTAGAGAGAGAAGGGGATTTCGTTTTTTCTCTCTCTAACCTATTGTCCTCTCTCTCCTATTCAACATAGGATGCAGTTCTCTCTCTTTCACCCATTGCAGTTCTATACTTATTATTTGCGCTCTCTCTTCCTGCCGTTGCACTCTCTCTCACAGTGTTTTTTCTTCTTTCGCATACGATTTTATTAAATAGATATGGTACGATTTTTAATATAATCTAGTAATACCAATTATGATAATAATTTTTAGTATAATAATATAGTACAAAAAAGATCAAGTGCTGTTTCTTATCGACTAACTCAATAAAAAATATTTATTGAATCGTATTACTGAACAGCTATTATTAATTAACTTTTAATTAAAATTAAAACTATTAGATATTAGTTTTAACTAAGGGCTAAACTACATGGAAAAGAGGAAAGAAATTAAAATATATTTAAAAAATTTCATGTTTTACAATATTTTAAATTTGATACATTTCTTTTTGGCATTGTGACCACCAGTTGTATACATTTTAAATACATTTCGTAACGACAAATTTTTTAATAGCTATGCATTCCACTGAATCCTCGACGTATTCAGTGAGCCAATTGACTCATATTGTAAAAATGGCAATATCTCTGGCAATATCGAACCTTTTTTATCTAAAGGATCGGCGCAAACGACAATAAAGATCTGTCTGCTTCTATTCTCTTTTCAAAAATAAATTTCGGGACAGTGTATTCAATGTAAAATTTTACTTATCTTTAGAAATATGTGAGTTTATTTTTTAGTGTAATTACCATCAAACTACCTTTGTTAAACTGCACAATGACACATATCACAAAAATGCACTTTGACGATATCAGACCTTTTTTTTATCTTTGGGGATCGACAGTAAAATCTCTGTTCCCATTCTCTTCTCAAAATATTTTTTGGCCTATCTTTACGACTGCGATAAAACCCCATCGAAAACATATTGAAACATTTTGAAACATGTTAAAACGTGCAACAAACCAAATGATGCATCTTTCCACACTATATAAAACAAAAAGATTTTTTTCTCTGGGAACTCATCAGCAATCGAACAACAGTTCAAAGTGATAATATGGATTAAACGGAGCGTAATCTCAGCGCAAGCCGTTTAATTGAATATGAGAAATGAGAAGAGTTTCTTGCATGAGAACAGCATTGCAGTAATTTCATCGAATCGCTGGAGGAACAGAGTCGCGCCAAATAATCCGCGATTATTGATTGGTATTAAACAATCGTTGATCGTTCATATCGCGAGACACGAAAATTTGAAAGATACTGTGCGCGAACGTTTTGTGCAAGTAGATGCCGGGTACAGCGCGGGACTTCGATGGCGCGAGAATGATACGGCGTTCGAAAGCCGTATATTGACCGTGATAAACTCTGGACATATCGAGCTTCGTTAGTTTCTTGACGCGTTAGTTTCAAGACGCGAGAGAGATAGTGCTAGAACATACAAAGTGTCATGTAAAGACATATTATATATGATAATATTAAGATAAAATATATGATAATATTAAGATAAACACAATATTTAATGGTGAATTTGTATCGAGTGATGAATGTGCGAATAAAAGTGTGAGCAACGAGAAACTATAAACTCTTCTGTTCGTCCGATTTGCAAGAATGATATGCGTCGCGCGTGATCGAGCCTATCCTGACATCACTGGAATTCCAGGAACGCGATAGCGGGTGGACGCTGTCATGTATCCTGAATTTAATTATAAACGTAAACAAGTACAATCCGTTGTAGGCGGGATGTCGCATGGAACTCTCGCGAGAAATTAAAATGTAGAGAGCGGTGGTGAACGTGCGACAATGCATGTTTTGTCTGGTCAGTGGTTGCCACTCTACATCTAGTTAGAAGTAACAGATTGGACATCTTCATATCCTCATTATACAATGGTATTAAATCTAACAGACATTATGTTCCCAATGACGCTAAATCAAATAAGAAAATTCGAAAATCAGAATAATATCTCAATGTATACTGCATCAAGGAGCAAAAAGAAAAAAAAAAGGATTCTTTCGGCTCACCGATATGAAGAGGAACAAGCACTTCAATTTGCTGTAAGTGCAGGGTCTGCAAAAGGATAACATGGGACATTTCGCGTGGATAAAGGATCTGTCCCGTTTCGTGTGAGCTCATAAATCAATATAGACATAAGAAGTACTTTATAGGTATGTGTATATATTTAATTGAAAATTATAAAAATATTTTTTTGTAATCTCTTTGTAACAATAAAAAAAATTATACTTTTTTTTTTAGATGCCTGTACTATATTGGATCTAGGGCAAAGCTAGATCCGTACATACTACACTGTGGAAAATTAAACGATTGCGCTATCAGGTTGCCGAGTGAGGATGACAAGTGATTGAGTTTCAACAATCACTGCAGGAAGTAGCGCATACCATTCGTAGTCTACGCCGACCTGAAATGCACCCTGGAGAAGACGGAGAGAGCGAGCCAAATATGTCAATATATAGGTACCAACATCACAACGTGTTTAGCATCGGGTATTACGCGCATTGTTTGTCCGACAATTCGCTGTCGATATATCGTTTTCGTCGCGGTAACGATTGCGTCGCGTGGTTCACCAAGAAACACCGAGGAGAAGTTTAGCGCATAATGTAAATACCAGGTGTACAAGTATGAAATGCGGATTTAAAAAAAAACACGTTAAATTCGGAAGAATAGTAAAAAGAGCTTTATTCAAAATATGCTCCATTGCTAGTTACACATTTTTCCCATCTTTCGGGCAATTTGTGGATACCACGCCAGTAAAAATCTTCCCCCTTTGCCGCGAACCATTCATCGAGCCATTTTTTCACATCTTCGTACGAACCAAAGCGCTGCTCAGCAAGTGCGTGACCCATCGATGCAAACAAGTGGTAATCGGAAGGAGCCAAGTCTGGTGAGTAAGCCGCATGGGGTAGAACTTCCCAGCTGAGTGCTTCCAACGTGTTGCGAACCGGTTTTGCCGTATGTGATGGAGCATTGTCATGAAGAAAAATGACTTTGTGTTGTCTCTTTTGGTATTCTGGTCTTTTTTCAAGCAGCGAACGGTTCAAATCGATCAATTGTTGTTGGTAGCGTCCAGCATTAACCGTTTCACCAGGTTTTAACAGCTCATAATAGACCACACCCTTCTGGTCCCACCAAACACAGAGCATCGTCTTTCTGCCAAAGCGATTCGGTCTTGCGGTCGATGTGGATGGTGCGCCTGGGTCTACCCATGATTTTTTGCGCTTGGGATTCTCAAAATAAATTCACTTTTCATACCCACTAATGATACGATGCAAAAACGACTTCCTTTTGTATCGTGCAAGCAAAATTTTTGCGCCTCTCCATCTGCCTGCCGTCCAACTCATGCGGTATCCATCTTCCGGTCTTCTGAATCTTTCCCATCTCTCGTAGGCGATTGGAAACAGCTTGTTGACTAACGCTCAATTGCTCTGCGAATTGTTTTTGTGTTTGTGAATCATCTTCGTCCAACAATGCTTGCAATTCCACATCTTCGTACCTTTTTGGCGGTTTTCCGCGTTCCTTGTTTGCAACATCGAAGTCATCACTTTTAAAACGCCGAAACCATCGTTCACACGTATCTTGCGATGGAGCATGTTCACCATAAGCTTCTCGAAGTAATCGGTATGATTCAGCAGCAGTTTTCTTCAAATAAAAACAAAAAATTAATGCTGTCCGCGAATGCTCTTTGTTTGGTATAAATTTCGACATATCGAACACAGCAACACAACACTATGCAAACACTTTTTCAATTTATCACTCGTGCG
This sequence comes from Trachymyrmex septentrionalis, assembly GCF_001594115.1. Lineage (NCBI taxonomy): Eukaryota > Metazoa > Arthropoda > Insecta > Hymenoptera > Formicidae > Trachymyrmex > Trachymyrmex septentrionalis. Next base: position 829,932 of record NW_017304417.1, on the reverse strand, counting down.
CGTCTGACACTTGTTGATGGCACTTCAAAATGGCATAACAGTCAAATCTTTATACCACACACTGCATTGATGCGCCATCTGTTTTCTCAAATCCGCATTTCATACTTGTACACCTGGTACTATCCTATCAGCTAATGTTCATGTTCCCATGGCAGATTACTCGGGAGAAGATTAGCAAAAGTTTAACAGTGCCATGCACCGCCATGTGTGCGAAAAACCGTTCGCGCCTGACGATACACGGGTACGTGATTATTGCCACTTGATAGGGCGATATAGAGGCTCCGCGCACTCAAATTGCAACTTAAGTTATAAAGATTCACATTACATTCCCGTAATTTTTCATAATTTATCGGGCTAAGACGCACACTTTATTATGAAGGATAATAAATATTATAGCTACCGCGTATAAAGGACGTACAAAACTACTTCCCATAACTAAAGAGAAATATATTTTATTTATGAAATATGTCGATAGCATCAAAAATGATCAAAAGAAAACTTGTATAAAATTACGATTTATCGATTCATTTAAATTTCTCAGTACTAGTATAGAAAAATTAGCGTCGTATCTCAATAAAGATAAATTGAAAATTACGCGGTCAGAATTTTTTAACCTCAGCGGAGGATTTCGATCTTCTCACACGTAAAGGTATATTTCCGTATGAGTACATTACTGCATCGAAAAGTTGAAGAAAACCGAGTTACCATCGCGCGAATTATTTTATAGCTCGCTGATAGGTGATACCGTATCTGAGAGCGATTACGCGCACGCCGTAAATGGCAGCGATTCTCTATCCAAACATCGATGAATAAAGTAATTTATATTTAAAAATGTGTATTGTTGTTGGACGATATATTCGAAAATTTTTGGGATAGTTGCATCACCAGTTATGAACTCGATCCCGCGTATTATTATACACTACCGGATTTTACGTGGAATGCAATGTTGAAACATACTCGCGTAAATTTTGAACTTCTTACCAACGTTGATATGATTTTATTTATCGAACGTGATATCAATGTTCAAACAGGTATGCGCAGATCAACAACAAATATATGCAATCGTGCGATCCATCGAAATCATCGACATACCTGATGTATTATATTATAACGTCAACAATCTATACGGCTGAGCAATATGTCAATCATTGCCATACGCCGATTTTCGCTGGGTCGACGTAGACAATTTTGACGTTATGTCGCGTTAGATTCATCGACAGGTTATGTTCTCAAGATTGACTTAAAGTATCCACAACATCTCCATGATGCGCACTCCAGTCTACCGTTTTGTCCAACACGCGAGAAACCATCCGGCAAGCGAGAAAAGACATTCTTCTCGCGACATTGTATAATAAAAAGCGTTACGTCATACATTATCGCAATCTGCAGTAATGTATTCGTCACGGTCTCCGCATTACAAAGATCCATCGTATACTGTAATTCGAGCAATCTCCATGGCTTCGCGAGTACATCGAACTCAATACAAATTTTAGAACTTTAGCAAAAAGTGAGTTCGAAAAAAACTTATTCAAATTAATGAACAACGCGATTTTCGGCAAGACCATGGAGAATGTGCGTAATCATATTAATGTGCGACTCGTAATGCGTTGGAATGGGAGATACGGTGTAGAGGTAATGATCTCGAAACCAAACTTTCATAGTAGAAGCATTTTTTCCGAGAACCTGGTAGCGATAGAAACGCGAAAACTCAAGGTAAAGTTCGACAAACCGATATTTTTATTGAATCGTGTGTTGGAATCACAACAGTGGCACGAATCGGACTTATCGATAAATATCGTTAACGTAAACATCATTCGTATTGAATGCAACGTGATCGCGGGTGCATATAGCAATGACATGTATGTGCACGAGTTTTCGCTGAGCGTGTCACCAGGATATAAAATCGAAAAAATCGACACAGATCATTTACCTTCCGATCATCGTACGGAGCATTACGGACTTGACGAATCGCATTGTGGATCAAGACGGACGATTACTCGATTTTCGCGGAGAGAAGATCACTGTTATAATAGATTGCATATACGGTGGCGACAGCGATAAAGAGATATAATGATAACATGAGATGCTTGTTCTGAACGAACAAGCGAAACAGACAGGGAACATAATTTTTGCCAGAGGGACGACAACGATAAAAAAAAATTCAATCGTCCAGTAAAAAGAAACTCACTACATCGAACGTTAAATTTTTACAATCATTGGGTTTTGTTGTACAAAATATCTGAGATGGCTGATATCTTATATTGGAGGAACCAATCTTTGATGATCGTCAAGTTCGAGTTTCATACGTACAATCCCTACGTATCAACATGACGTTTAGACATAGCGACGAAATAAGGATACCAATACAACAGCAGAATTTATACACATTACCGTGTGAAAGCATTCTCTACGTCGAAGGTAGATTGACTTCAAAGGAAAAAATGTACAAAAGCAGCCAAATCTTGAATGTAATTGTGTGGGGTTCATGTTTGATGAAATTCGATATGAACTCAACGGTGGAGATTGATCGCAGCAGAAACGTTGGAATAGCTAGTCTTGAAGATTATGCAACGTTTTCTAATGAAATTGCATATAGCTTGCATAATGCTGGATTTATTGATTCTAGTGATACCGCGAAAAGCCTAATGACAGACGATGGTTACTTTAATTTTTGTATACCGCTCAGCATGTTGTTGCGAGGATTACAAACGTGTGGTAATTAACGCTCGTCACAAATTAATTCTGATATGAGCGCGCAACGACAACAATTGCATTGTGGAAGATCCGGCGACAGAGCCGACGCTCGAATTATTCAAAGTACAGTGGCGAATGCCTTACGTTGCATTGAACAAAGTTAATAAACTATCCATGCTGCGTGCTTTAGAAAGCGGACGATACCTAAGTATGAGTTTTCGTTCGTGGGATTTGAATATCCGAGTACAACGAAGCATTCCTGGGCCATCAAAACTGCGACTCAGCTGGAAAAACTACGATACGTTATCTTTGGTCTACAGATTGATAAAAAAAATATTATGACAGCATGTAAAACTTATTTCGACACCTGTAAATTAACTAATGTAAAACTTTATCTAAACTCTGAATTTTATTCGTACGATGATCTGAATCTAGACTTTGACAAAAGCAGAACCGCTATTTTGTGTGATATGGATTTATGTTTCCATAGGTCTTACTTATCTTATAAATCCCTCGTGAAAAAAACGAACCATCCTTCCAATTAAACTCCTTTTTGAAAGATTTTATTCTAATAACCATTGACTGCTCGCGACAAAATGAGTCTGTCAAGAGCACGGTGAATGTACGATTAGAATTTGAATTCAAAGAGAATATATCCGCGAATACAACCATCTATTACCTTATAATATTGTACATGACCGCGTGATCGAATATAGTCCAATGGCAAATATAGTACGCAAGATTACGTAAATTATCTTCCAAAACAATACCCTCCCTCTCTTTTTAATATATGAGATATAATCCAAGATCTTTTGTGATCAAGCACAGTTTCGAAAAGTCGTTCACTATGACTATACCAACGTTTGTGGATCTGCAAGGATTTATGGTTGGAAAGAAATTTGTCGTGACGGAAGTGGCGATGTTGAGAAAAAGATCCATTCTTTCTCATTATATTTTTACATCTCCCATGCCATAGAATTTATTGACAAAGTCAGAAAAGTATTGCGCTTCCTGGCTAAGTGCTTATCACCATGGATTGCAATGGAAAGACGAGATGATCTGACGAGATAAACAGCATGGCGAAACGCCTGATTACAATGGCTGTAATTAATGTGGAAGAGAGTGACGATAATAAGACTCTTGTATACGTTAAAGAACATATATAAGAGGAAAAACGCAAATAGCTGGCTGATATATTCATTAGCAATTTGATCATTGAGACCTTGGATGCTGATTACGAAGATATAGATTCTTTACATAATCTCTGGTACTAATACTATGCGATATGTGAAACATGTTAAGAATTGTGCGTTATAAAATGTATTTAAAATATACAACTGGTGGTCGCAACGCCAAAAAGAAATGTATCAAATTTAAAATAAAGCATGAAATTTTTTAAATATATTTTAATTTCTTTCCCTTTTTCTGTCGTTTAGCCCTTACTTGAAACTAATACCTAATAGTTTTAACTAAGAATTAATTAATAATAGTTGTTCAGTAGTACGATTCAATAAGTATTGATTCAATTAGTCGATAAAAAAACACGCTTGATCAATTTTGTACTGAATTACTAAAAATTATTATCATAATTGGTGTTACTAAGTTATATTATTAAAAATTCATAAAATAAAAAAATATTATCATAATTAGTTTCTAAGTCGTATTATTAAAAATCGTAGATACCATATCTATTTAATAATATCGTGTGCGAAAGAAGAAAAGACAATGTGAGAGAGAGCGTAACGGGAGGAAGAGAGAGCGCAAATAATAAGTATAGAACTGCAATAGGTGGAAGAGACAGCATCCTACAACGGATAGGAGAGAGGGGACAATAGGTTAGAGAGAGAAAGAACAAAAACCCCCTATCCCATCTAACACAGATCCCCGATGACATGCTTCCATCTCTCTCAGACTCAGCGTCTGTGACTTCGCTCTCTCCACCGCGCGACACTAGAGCCATCTGCTGGTTGCTGTATCCGTGAGTCAGAATCGGTGCTTATATCCTATTCAATTTCTAAAGAATAGACAAAAAGATTGTATATTTAATGCCGAAACAAAGAGAAAGAATAAAAAGTAATAATAACAGAATACAGTATTATTGGAGAGAACGTAACAACATATGTAGATGACAACAATATTGAGAAAAAGCAGGTTTTTTTTGTGAAAAAAATGCCAAATAACAGAGATATGGATTCAAACATCACGATTAATCCTGCTTCCTGTAATAACAACTAACATCTTTCATCGATGATCACTGTTAGAGAAAAATAGTTCCTGAACTACTCCTCGGTATCTATTCCCACATCCAATTATTGTTACAGTTGGGAAAATGATTTTCTTTACCAATTGTACGTGTGAAGGATGTCATTAACGAATTCCTCAAAAGCATTGAATATGGAATCAAAAAATTACAAGAGTCAATTTATAACACCATTAGAAATAGATCTTTACCAACTCTCAGTAGGCTTTTCTCATTTAATAACACAAAGAATTTAAATCGACTTTGCGCATGCAAACTGTTTATAACAATTTTTTGCATAAACAAAATACCAGATCGAAGAAATACTAAGAATAAAAGTTTCTTGTTTTCGAACGTAGAATCGAATGTTCGGTACTTTTAGTTTTTTAAAAACTAGACATTTTTAAACAATTTGTTTAAACAATTATTGTTTAAACAATCAATTTTATAAAACAAAAAACCTATAAGTGAAAAAAAAGGGTAATTTTTTTTTCACTTATGCTATGAATTATGTATTCGGTTTGGCGCTATCACGGTTGTATTACACATGGGCCTTAATGGATTAAAAGACATTAACAATAGATCAATTCGGGTTACATTTTGGTCTCACTAGATGTCGTATCTTTGTTCATCAGCATTTTTTCCGCTTTAGTCATAGTGGCTATTAATAAAAGATAGAACTATATTTCCAGCAATTGCAACATCCCTAAAAAAGAATTTTTGGAGGCAATAAGAATGATTTTAGATTCGACGTTCTTTTCTTTTAGTGATCAATTCTACAAAAAAGATTTAGATTTTCAATGGGATACCCTTTATCTCCAGCTTAGTCATGCAAGAATTAGAGAATCGGCTGTGAGTAGTATAAATTACAGGATACAATTTTATTATAGATACATATAATAAATGACATCCTTCTATGCAACTTCTCAAACTGAAATTAACAATATATTAGATATTTTCAATGCATACCACACAAGACTACAGTAGTAAAAGCAGTGGGAATTCTAACTCGGGAGCTCCAAGGGAAATGCGGGGCGCGGGGGATTCTTCGGAGGTGGGGGTATGACGTCATGCGGAGTGGCAGTAAGATATCACAGATTTTGGGGACTGCAGTACAAAACAACAAAAATCATCACAAAAAAGGAATATTGACATAAACAAAAAAAAACAATGCAAAAAACAAATGGTTATAAAACAAAAAGTGTTACAAAGGCTATTCGCCGGTATATGCTCCAACCGTTTTTCGGCCATGATATGGCGTAATGTAATTTTTTTAAAAACGACATTTATTAAAATTTGAAATACGAAGCGCCTTACCGGTCCGAGTGTTAAGATGTTGAACTACTATATAATATGCATTCATTTAAATTGAATTAATATTTCAGAAATAAATTGAGAGCCGATGAAATTATCACAGTTTATTACAGTTTTTTAAGATTTGGGAGAATTTGGGGGGATTATTTGTTTCAGATTGATTGTGTGAATCCGATAATTTCATCGGCTCTCAATTTATTTCTTCTATTTAAAAATTTATTAATTATTTTAAATAAATACGATCAAGTTTCATAATTAATCGATTGAGTGTCAACATCTGGCTGCTATCGAAATCGATGATGAAACGCAATGTATCCCTCCCTTGATAAAAGAGCCTCGATCGTTTATCCTTTTTTGAAAGAGGACATGACGATCAAACATGTTTTTGCAATATGTTTCAAAGTTAGTAGAAAAAAAAATGTAAATGCAAATAAAACTCGATAGAATTTTTAAATTTTTATGAGGATAAAAGCATGTCTAAAATAAGTATATAGTACATAAAGTAAATACATAAAAATTAGTCGCGATAGAAATGATTGATATTTTGAGTGCCAATATCTGGCTGCTATTAAAAATCAGTAATTGTGTTTTTATACGTATGAGACAAAAGGAATTGAAACACTTAAGTGAAACATTTTAAGTGAAACTTTAGAATTTTAAAATTTCTTAAGTTTATGAGGATATAATTTTAAAACATTCTTAAAAAAAAAAATTAGAAAAAACGATACCTACTCCGGTTGAAGAGAAGGGTTACAGTATGAATTTGGGTCTCGAAGTGTACAGTCTAGAAGCGAGCTTTCTTAAAGTCGTATTGTATAATACTTGTATAATATACTGAATAATTGATGGAAAATATAGTGCATATTGTTCATAATATACCAAAAGATATCCTGAGAGACATCATCGATTTCAAAGATGTAAATTTTGAAACAATAATGGACAATGATGACGACGCATTATCAGAAGATGGCGGCTACAATAGTGATCAGAGTAAAGGATCAGGGTAAAGACACTAAGAGGAAAATAGTGTACCCTGAAGAAGTAATAGCATTGAACGTGCTGACGAAACAATGCGTGATATATTTTTATTATAGAACGAGTGGTTCGTCAATTTTGTGCACGTGTATGACGAGATTAACGGACATCGAAAACATGTACACCATTCGTAAACATGTTATTAGATCGCATGTAGCCATAGATAGCAAACACTGTTCGGAGTGCAGAAATCCATGTTATTTAATATTTTCATGTAATATGCCCTATTTGTACAAATTAAAAAAGACTTGGATAAGTGTATAAAACATTGCATATAGGCAATGTATATACGAGTATATATATATATATATAGAAAGCGCTGCTACTGATGCTCAAGTCACCAAACGCCGTTAATCTTAGTCAATGTCTCAAACAACCAAACGCCGCTAATGTTCGAGCCCTGCGTTATTGCTCGATTGCATTTTTAAAAATATTTTTTTAAATATATATAAACTAATGTAATAATAATAATAATAATAATAAATGGTTTTATATTTTTTAATCCCTATTTATTTCTTTCATCCTTCCATGTACCTGAGCCATCACAGTGATTCTATATTGTTCTTGATATTATAGCTATTTTCTATTCAGTAATTTTTTATACACATGTACAGTCATAAAAGATCCCTTCTGTATAACAAAATAGAAGAGATACGAGCCGCATATTCCAGCCCCCTATTTTATATAACACATGGATCAATAAGTCCCGAGACTAACAATGAAAACAACATTTTTTTTGCAAAATTTTTTTTTATTCATCAACATAATCACCTTTTAGGGTGATACATTTCAATACCATGTTTATAAAAAAATTTATCTTTCGCTTCAAAATAAGTTTCAGTTTCAGCGATGACCTCCTTATTTGAGCCAAATCTTTTTCCCTGGAGCATTTTTTTAAGATCAGCAAAGAGCCAGTAGTCACTGGGGGCTAAATCTGGCGAGTATGGGGGGTGGGGAAGCAGATCAAAGCCCAATTCGTTCAATTTTGCCATTGTTTTCATCGACTTGTGGCAGGGTGCATTGTCTTGGTGAAAAAGGATTTTTTAAACAAACTACAAAACGACTTTACTCTAACCTCGATAACTCAGCTGTTTCTAGTCCGATCGACTTAAAATTTTGACACGTTTCAAGCAAAGGTTAGTACTCTAGAAAGACGTGGTTACTGGTTTACTACGAGCGCCATTTCTGGGTTAGTCTCGGGACTTATTGATCCATGTGTTATGTATGAAGGAATTACATTATAATTTTAGATTAAAAATTTTTTTATTTATATTTCTTTTACATAATTTTTTTTATGCACAAAAAACTACAGCTAAAAGTCCGCAGTCGAGAAGCTGATTTTTATCAAAGTAATCGCTAGCGCATATTACATTTGATATATCTTTAGCATCCATTACAGTGGATGCGATATTCAAGAATCGTGTAAACTTTATACCGACTTTCTCGACGATACCAATCAATTGATCAAATGCTAATTCAATTTTGATCTAAGTTGAACATATACCGGCGAATAGCCTTTGTAATACTTTTCGTTTTATAACCATTTGTTTTTTATATTGTTTTTTGTTTATGGCAATATTCCTATTTTTGTGATGTTTTTTTGTTGCCCTGGATGTGACTGCAGCCCCCAAAATCTGTAATGTCTTACAGTCTCTGCCACTCCGCATGACGTCGTACCCCTACCTCCGATGAATCCCCCGCGCTCCGCATTCCTTGTAGCTCACGAGTTAGAACTCCCACTGCATTACTACTTACAATTCATTTTGGAGGGGATGGTAAAATAAATTTTTTAGATACTACTGTTATGATAGATAAAAGCCGGATTAAATTCGATTGGTATCAGAAACCAATCTTTTCAAGGAAATTCCTAAATTTTGATTCTCAACATCTAATATCCCCAAAAAAGGGAACAATATTAGATCTAATAGACAAGGCATTTTTCCTCTCGCATCCGACATTCCATGAAAAAAATGAATTTTATCGTTAAAATATTAACAGAAAATGACTATCTCATGAAATCTATCATGAATACGATGAAAAATAGAATAAAATATCTTATAAAAAAAAATAATCTGCAAATAAGAATGAATAAAAAATCTGAAAATGTGACAATAAAAAATAAATGATTCAGCATTCCATATGTACAGGGCGTATTTCCGAAAATGTTGTAAATCAATAATATTATTTTAGCAATAAAACAGATTAATTAATTTTGTATAATAAAATCATTTATAGTTTGATAGTTTTCTTTCGTTAACCTTTATGTTATGTCCAGACTCCACGGTTCTTTTCTTCGATTAAAATTTTCGTCATCACCATAAAAATTATTAATACAGGTAGATCTGTTTCTACCATAGGAGGTTACAATAGTGACGAGCCGAATAACATTCGCCTTTTTAAACTAATAATCTACTCGGGACGAAGTTGTTGGATTAGATATTTGGACCAAGTGCCTAATAGACGAACTTTATCCCGAGGAACAGAAGAAGTAAATAGATTAAGAATTATAAACTGAAATAGCAGTTGTCTGTAATAAATGACATGTGGCTCTAAACTATTGAACATCCAGCAAATGGTCGATGACGAAGATTAGACACATATTCCAGTATCCCATTTCACAACCGATATCCTTAATCATAATTCTAGATTATACACACGTATAGTAACACACGTGAGCTCTGCACTCGGCACCACTAATTCCCGAATATAAAAGGGAAATCCTTCACAAACAGTCAGCCAATTAAACTCCATCTCTGACACGAAACTCTGCCGGTGTACACAAGTTATGTAGCAAGCTGACACTCTGTCGGTCCGCGACCTTAGTGGTGGGCCGCGATCCGTTAGATCGAGTAATCTATTTCATTATTACTGTCAAGTGACTCGACCGAAGCCTCCATCGCTGGGTCAACTCTCCCCTTGGAGTTCTTGGACAATCACAAAAATCGGACCTTTAAGTCATCCTCGAAAACCTAACCTTACAGAGTAACAGTAGTCCATCTTGACATATATATACGAGGTGTGATCAAAAAGTAAGGTGAATTTTGTTATAAAATAAAAAATCTTTATTTATTCATCCAAATCAATTTGATCCCCTTCACAGTAATCCCCCTCCGATACAATACACTTATGCCAACGTTTTTTCCATGCCTCGAAGCATGCCAAAAAGTCGTTTCCCGGTATAGCCTTCAAAGCGCGCAGCGATTCACGTTGAATCTCTTCAATAGATTCAAAGCGGTGTCCCCGGAGCGGTCTTTTGAGTTTGGGAAATAGCCAAAAGTCACACGGAGCTAAATCAGGTGAATAAGGCGGTTGCGGAACGATATGAGTGGAATTTTTGGCGAAAAACTCACGAAGAATCAATGCCGTGTGAGACGGCGCATTATCGTGAGGCCCAAGTGATCTTTCAAAATTGTTTGAACTGAACCAAATGAAATGCCAACCATATCGACAAGGTCTCTAATTGTCAATCGACGATTTTCGAGCACCAATTCCTTGATTTTCTTCACGTGTTGCTCATCAATTGACGTTGATAGTCGTCCGGGGCGTTCCAAGTCATCAGTACGTTCTCTGCCTTCTTTGAAGTCTTTGTACCACTTATAAACATTTTTCTGCGACATA
>NW_017304417.1:789238-818845 GCF_001594115.1 Trachymyrmex septentrionalis | reverse complement strand
TTATATATATATATATATATATATATACGCACCCACAAAACCTAACGTTAAACCATAATGCTATGCCTAAACCGCCCCTACAAGGGTTAGAAGTCGGGTCTACCGGGAAGCGTGGAGATTGCTGGACCAAGAGTACTAGGAATACCTTGAGGGTTCTCGAGATCGGAGTCGTTCAGTCGAGGACGTATTGCCTCCATCTTCGCTACCGCCGGCTCCGCCATCGCCGGTTCTACCTGCTAACCGTAACGCATTAGAGGTGATACCTCCTTTTCTTCTTCACCTCCCCCTCGAATTTTTTCATTTCCCCCTCGAATTCCTTCATCTCTCCCTCGAACTTCTTCATTTCCCCCTCGATCTCCGTCACCCGTGTTTTCAAACGCTCTGATAGAGCGAATTTTTCTGAACACCCTCCGTTAACACCCGATTCATCCGTCATTTCAATCCCGGTTTCCCCCAGAGGAATTCCATCTTCGACAAACTCTACGGATAGCGTGAAGTTCTTAGAAGAAATTCCTCCTCCCCATTGAGATCCTAATCCGGTTAAAGTAACATGTATACAACTTAACCAATGTTACGGTTGTTAACATATAGGACGTCATAGTTTCAAAGATACATTGCAAGTTTCCATCGCATCTAACAAATTTAGCTATCTAAAAATTCAAATAGTAAAGTAACTTTTCCAGTTGTCACTTTTTATTTAAAACTAATGATTACCTGTGGAATAATCATAGAAATCGTGCTCAAAGTTACCAAGATTACACAAAACAATCTCATTATTGGTCTTTGATAGGGCCATTGGCCGGACAATGATGATACTTTTTTAATGACGTCATAATGGTGACTCCAATTGGTGTTCATAGTTTTAATAAAAAAAAAAAAAGATTCTTTGTTTCTGAGGATTCTTCGTTTGAAAATTTTTTAGAAAATTTATTTCAGACTTTTATTTCACCCGCTTGATGCGAGACATAGTTTAAGACCCCGGGCAAGTTATGCATAATGCAAATAAATATTTCCGCATCCAAGAGAGTGACACTTTTAAGTCACTCATTAGACAATTTCCACGGATTACCGCATCTATTCCCGAAGAAACCTTTACAATTGGCTCTCATTATTTTGACCAACACGAAATCCGGCATGGAAATACCGGCCAACTTCCCTATTCCTGTATTCCTGTATTTATTCCGAATTCCCCCAATCCATATTTATTCCGGTGGAATTCTTTTTTAATCTTTTTCCTCCGTTATCCATGAAATAGACTAAACAAAACCAGTGGGCTGTGCTCACCCTAAAACCTGATTCTCTAGCGATTTAACATGCATAAAAATTTAAAATAGTTATTAAATAGACATCATATGTTAAGTAGTTAATAATGATTTATCGTGTAAATCTATGAATTTTTCTTTCCTTTTATAATAATCATATCAGTCAATGTAATAAATTAGTTTGTAATAAATAAGCTTATTAATGTATAATCTTGTTTTTTTATCTTCTGTCCGATTGATAACGGTTAGTAATAATAAACAATACTAGTAATTTTTTATCTCTCTCTTAAAATCTTAAAAAATCCTCGTAGTCGTTAAACCTTGACTTTTCAGAGATCGCACGTGGTCCATTCCCGAGTTAAACGAATTAGATTCCTTGACTCGAAATTCGGACCGATGGTCGCATCGCTCGCAGGAAACAGTATCATGTCTTTATGAGACGTTGACCCATATTCTGAGGCGAGCACAAAAAGGATGCGTTCGACTCGCGCTACTCGTCTCTGTGCGGATACCTGTCAGATAAGAGTCTGACCGTTCTTCCACATTCCATCCTTCCCTCTTTTTTTTAAATCCATTTCCGGAGTTTGGATGTAACATTTAATTGGGTGTAATCTTCAGTTGGTAATTCAAAATCACACCCAAATTTGAGCGTTTTTTTAAGTGTTTAACGCCCAAAATGGAGGGTATTTTTTTGTAAGGAATTTCCGAAAAAATCATGAACAATAATAGCGTACATATTATAGAATTTCATTTTTTAGCTTTAACAAATTAAGTAGGTTCATTAGAATAACAAAGATTCGTTGCCAAATTTACAAAAAGAAACGTTGTACATAAAATCAATTGTAAGGACTGTGATACATCTTATGTGGGACAAACGGGAAGAAAACTAAAAACTAGGGCATTTAAACATCAAAATCACATACGTAGAAATTCACCCTCTCACTCAGCTATCACTGAACATAGACATATGTATCATAGTCACGAATTTGATTGGGATGTGTGTTAGATGTTGAGTTATTATAACAAGCGCACCATGTCTAAAATGATATATATTAAGCAACAATCTAATGGTCTTAATTTCGAAAACGACACTGAAGATTTAGATTGCTTACATTGACGTTCTGAACAAAATGTAAATCAGCCTTTATATTATTTTTATTGTTATTTTTATTTGTTGATTTGTGATTCCGCTTTTTGTCACAAAAAATGTTTTTACTCATTGTACATCTAATCTTGTAAGATAACTGACGAGTGAATTTTCTTCAAATATATTTTAATAACTGACGAGTCTGTAAAGATATTTTATCGTCCCTTACAAAAAAATACCCTCAATTTTGGGCGTTAAATACTCAAAAAGAACGCTCAAATTTATATATTAAACACTTTAAAAAACGCTCAAATTTGGTGTAATTTCGAACCATCAACTGAAGGTTACACCCAATTAAAAGTTAACTAAAGAAAACCATCAAAATAAATGGTTTTATTATACAAAATTAATTAAATCTTTTATTTATTTTATTCCTAAAATAATATTATTAATTTGCAACATTTTCCGAAATACACATGATAAAATTATAATTTAAAAAAATGCTCTCATTTGGGAATTAATTTCCTTATTTTTCTAAGCGATCATCCAATCCAATCGTACCTCATCCAACGGTGCTTGACCACTGCATTCGTATGAGAACTGCTGCTTCGATGACCCAAGAACACTGAATGTTAATATGTAACTGTGATATATCTCAATAGGACTTCAACATCTTTAGGACGGTGTGAAATATCTTTTTGACAAACTTTATTAGGCTGCGTTTGGAAACATCATCTGTATGCCCATTTTATATTATCCTTGTTTCATTGGACAACAAGGATAAAACGGTACATGGAGGCACTCGGATGATATTTCCGAACGCAGATAAAGTTTGTGAAAAAGATGTTTCATGCATATAGTATTAAAATATTCTTTCATAAATGAATCTGGCGACGCACCTATGTTCAACATTTCAACGTTAATTCTCAATCATAAAGATTAACATTCAAGTGACACTTACATTCCATTTTGAAAATGACGCTCAAAGATTATTAAGCCGCTTAAGATTTTAAGTATATATAAGATTTGCTGAAAATGACTAAAATATATAGCCGAAACGTACACGTACGTAGAACTTTTGTAATTTTCGAAATTTTTATAATCCTAAATTATTAAAAGTTTTAGAATTATTATAATATAATATTGCGCATTGTTTACCGCGCCGACCCCAAATCACCCCTTGATTAGTACGAATTTTATTAATTATGTCACTTATTCATGCTCGTAATAATATGACCTTTTTATTATTATTATTTTGATTAATTAAATTTGTCATCTAACGTACCTAAGAGATGATAATTAGACTCCTTTTCGTATTTGAAAGTTAGACGGCCATAGGATACGTGATTCAAGTTCTTCAACCACTCAAAGAACGAAACTGTGACACCACCAGCGTTAATGTACAAATCCGGGATTACAAGGATATTCCTGTCGACCAGAATCTTATCTGCAGCAGGAGTAGTCGGTCCATTAGCAGCCTCTGCAATAATCTTTGCCTTCAAAAATATAATTTAATTATCATCTTTTGATTACCGTCTAAGATTATTTAAAATTTCAGGTTAATTATAATATTGTTGTTTCATCAAGTTAATGTAATAAATCATAGATCAACTCAGTTAATCATCAATCATTTTTAAAATAATATATAAAATATATATGAAATAAAAACACTTCCAAGAAATTAATTAAAAATCGTTAAATAATTTTAATATTTGGTAATTCAATTGAGTAAAGATTAATTCAATATAAATACAATATGTTATTCAATATAACATCTATCTTCAAATTGATGACAACTGATATATACTGATAATATACTGACTATAAATTATAGAAAGTCACAAAAAGGCCAACAAATCAAATACTGCCAATACTAACAAAAGATGATAAATAGGCAAGAGATAATAAAGAAAAAGCAAAAATATTTGCAGAATATTTGGAAGATATCTTCAGTCCAAATGACATGGAAGGAAAAGTAAACAATGAAGGAAACAAGAGAGAGCAGGTACGAAGAATTGAGGGAATCAAAGAAGAAGAAATAAAATTGGTCACGCCCAAAAAAAGAGGCTAGAATAATTAAAATAAATATTAAACCTAAAAAAAAGCATCTGGCTTTGATCTTATCACAGGAGAAATACTCAAACAACTTCCTCGAAAAGAATAGTTAAATCGACGTATCTTATTAATGCTTCGTATAAATTAAAATATTATATGTTCCCAAACTATAAAAAATAGCAGACGTAATAATGATTCCCAAATCGGATAAATCACCCAATGAAAATAAGTATTTTTTATTTTGGAGACATCCCTAATATAGAGCAAGTACATCATCGGATCCAGTATACTTCCCAGTGTCATTCCAACTTTTATTTCTTTCAGTTCCAAAAAAGCTTCATCTTGTTTAATTCTAAAGTATCTTTTCTTTATATATAATTCAAGAGAGTGATATTGGATTAGAAAAACATCTCTAAGTTTAAGCAGAAATCCTTTGTGCCAGACCTTGTCAAATACTTAATTAAATGAAAATAAATTTATACAGATAAACTTTACTAATAAAAAAATAAAGCAACTACCAATTGAATTAAATAAGATCAAATCCCTCATGTCAATATGGCAAAATACCTGGGAATGAATCTTGATGCCAAACTGCGTTGGAAAGAATATATTAAGAAGAAAATAGAAGAACTTAGAACTAAATACAAAAAGATTGACTAATAGGAAAAAATTCACAAATGACAATACACTGCACAATAAACTGCTACTATATAAGCAAATACTGAAACCAATTTGGATATATGGTATTCAACTTGGATTGCATTAAACCGAGTAATCTAAAAAGAATTCAAACATTTCAAAACAAAGTTCTCAGAAACATTGTTAGTGCCCTTGCAACATCCGCAACGATGACCTCCATAGAGATCTAGAAGTGGAAACAATCGCTGTCGAGGCCAAAAGAATTGCAAAAAAACACAAGAAAAAACTACAGGATTATTCCAATATAGAAGCGCATCAGACCAAAGTGGACTAATTAAAAGATTCAAGAGGATGACCTTTCGAATTGATTGATACGTAGTAAAAGTTTATGAGTGCTAGATTTAAATATTAGGTGTAGTAAAAAGAAATCTATTATTTTTCCAATAGATGGCTTTAGTAATCTGTATCTCGCGTTGTATAAGTGCGATCGGGTTACGCCAAATGGCGTTAGAAAGATAAGATTTCGTACTAAAAAAACTTCTCAGACAGTTTTGTGATTGCTTGAGTCAGTATTGTTTGAGCGCGTGTCAAAGATGGACACCAACAAAGAGAAAATACGCCATATTTTACAGTTTTTCTTCGATAAAGGCGAAAACGCAAGCCAGGCGGCTGAAAATGTGAATAGTGTTTATGGTCCTGATACTGTAACAGTCAATATCGCGCAATTTTGGTTTCGTCGATTCCGTTCCGGTAATTTTGATGTCAAAGATGCACCACGCTCTGGAAGGCCAATTGTCGAAAATGTCGATAAAATAATGGAAATCGTCGAGTCCGACCGTCATGTAAGCACTGTTTCGATTGCCCAGGAGCTAAACATTGCACAAAAAACCGTTTGGAACCATTTAAATAAGGCTGGATACAAAAAGAAGCTCGATGTATGGGTGCCACACGAGTTAACGCAAAAAAACCTCATGGACCGAATTTCCATCTGCGAATCGCTGCTGAATCGCAACAAAATCGACCCATTTCTGAAGCGAATGGTTACTGGTGATGAAAAGTGGGTCACTTACGACAACATCAAGCGAAAACGGTCGTGGTCGAATCGCGATGAGCCGGCGCAAACGGTGGCCAAGCCAGGATTGACGATCAGGAAGGTTTTGCTGTGTGTTTGGTGGGATTGGCAGGGAATCATCTACTATGAGCTGCTCCCCTACGGCCAAACTCTTAATTCGGACCTGTACTGTCAACAATTGGACCGTCTGAAAGAAGCAATCGCCCAGAAGCGGCCAGCTTTGGCCAATAGGAGAGGAATTGTGTTCCATCAAAACAACGCCAGGCCACACACATCGATAGTGACTCGCCACAAGCTCTGGGAGCTTGGTTGGGAGGTTCTTATGCATCCACCTTATAGTCCGGACCTGGCACCAAGTGATTACCACCTGTTCCTGTCTATGGCGAATGATTTTGCTGGTGAAAAATTCGCCTCAAGAGAAGCTTGTGAAAATCGACTGTCCTAGTTTTTTGCCAATAGGGACGAGGGTTTCTATGAGAGAGGCATAATGAAATTACCTTTAAAATGGCAACAAGTTATCGAACAAAACGGTGCATATTTGACTTAAATCGGATCATTCTAACTATGCTAAATAAAGCCTTCAATTTAATGCAAAAATAATAGATTTCTTTTTACTACACCTTATATATTCTCAATGGAGAAATCTTAATATATATGAACATGAAGCAGATTAGGTAAAAAAAGAAATGTTGTTAGTCTTGTAGACTAAGTACATTGTGCCTTGGTATTTAATTAAAAAAAAAAAAATATCTATCTGATACACCTGTAGATGAACAATTATGAAACCAGTATATTAACAATTATAATATACAGAAATAAATTTTACGTGCAGTAATCTTTACCTGGATACGTCCCGCATTCTCTTTGGTAATTACTTTTTCTATGGCAGCGGGTATAAATATATCACACGGCTCATACATGAGATTTTCGCCTTTATATGGCTCGGCCCCAGGGAAACCAACGATAGTACCAGTTTCTATACGGTACTCTTCCAATTCCTGAAACGCATAGAAATGAGTAAATATTAAACAAAAAAAGTTTTGTCATCAATTCTGTCACGTAATCGTACAAAGATTTGAGATAGTTATGCTGAAGACAACTGCCACGTACCTTTGGATCAATACCTTCTGAATTACAAATAGATCCATCGTGTTCGATCACTCCTATACATGCAGCACCCGCGCGGTGTAAATAACGCATAGAGTGCAAACCCACGTTACCAAAACCTTGAAGAATAAATGTTTTGCCTCCCCAGCCGGGCGTAGTACCTGCACATTATCATACTCCTTTATTTATGCACGTTTATTTAAACCTTTTAAAATATTAACACACCATAATATGATATTAGATCACAGGTACATTTAAAACCTTCTTACAATTAGAAAAATACAATAGCGCTTTTAATATGACTGAAGAAGATTATAATATTTATATAAATATACAATGTTATATTACATATATTGTAATTTATAAATAACTAATTCAATATAATACAAAGACGTACGAAATGCCATACCACCTAATTATACTATGGAACAAAATTTGACTCTTTTTTTGCTATATGAGTGTGAATAATTATTTTATAGATGTTGTGACTGCTTTATCAACCACATAGGTAACCCAACGGCGCCTATTAACCCGATATAAATACCATGGTAAAAGGGAGTGATATACTGTGCTCATTTTAGGCAATTTTACCTCTTTTACAAGTTTCAGAACCCAAACTTGCTAACTGCGAAGAAATAAATGATGTTACTACGATTGATATCTTTGTCAAATCCCGCTATGTGTCCTTTTCTCTCTTAGTTTCAAAGCGTGGAGCAACATAAATTGTCAAGCAAGTGTCAAACATGATTTCAAGAATTTATTAGAGTACGTATTAAAAAATTATTCAAAATGGATTCGTATTGGAATTATTCAATTATTCTTTAGATTTATATTGTGTTTTCTAAGAAAAACGGAATAATTCCGTAGGTGCTCTGAAAATTCCGCTGAGCTATACGTTGGTACAAATTGTACTTATTTATTTATATTTATATATTGATTTGTTCATTTATCTGGGAAAAAAATGTTTTATATATTGTATAATTGTATATACAGGGTTTCCCAAATTTAAATGTCTAAACATGTAGAGCAGTACTGCAAAGATTTGCACATTTTGGGCTGATTTCAGCAAGCGACCCCCACCACCGCAAGGCTGGCCGAGTCGTTCAGTAATAGATTATGCGACAGTAAATGAAAATGTACTATATGTGACAAGATTGTAGAATTGAAGATAGATGAATTAAAGTGGACTCTGATCATCTACCTCTTTGCATAAAGCTCGAAGAAAAGGATGTAGGACGAAGGACTGGGAGGAAAAAAAGGAACAAAATAGGATATAAGAAGAGGAAAGGAAAGAAAAAATTATGGATAAAGAAGATGATAAGAAATTTTAAGACTAGAATGAAAAAAGCGAAGGAGAAGAAAGAAAAGAAGAAGGATGAGAAATATAAAATAGAGGAGAAATGGGAAGAAATCAAACAGATAGTCTAGGGTGCCTTATTAAAAAAAAAAATCAAAAGAAGAAGGAAGGATACAAAGATTAGTGGGATAAAAATTGTACAAAGAAAAAAAGGGAAGTGAAGAGGATGTATGTATATAAGATGGAAAAAAAGCAAAGTAGAGAGCTACATGCACGAGAAAAGAATATTTAGGGAATTATTGAAGAAAAAAACAGAGAGCAAAAAACGAAGAAGAGAAGAAGGAATTCAGAAAGCTAAGGAGAGAAGCGAACAAATGGAAGTCCATAAATAAGAAAAGGGGCAAAAGAATATGGAAAGATAACAATATAGGGAAAAAAGAATGGAGAAGATATGTTAAGGAGTTATTGGACGGAATGAATGGAGAACACGGAATGCAACATATAACACAAGAGATCGAGGAGAAAGAGAAATTGAAGGAGAAGAAAATAAAAAGAGCGGTGAAAGTAAGAAAGGCATCAGGAACGGATGGAATCCCAATGGAAGCATGTAAATATGTTGAGTTGGAGAAGGCTTATGGAGGAAGTTGATGAATTTACTACAAAGGATATGGAAAAAAGGTACAGTTCCATAGGAATGGAAGGAAAGCATTGTCGTTCTGTTGTACAAAAATGATAATGAGGGTAGGGTAACAAATTACAGGAGAATTTCTCTCCTGTACACAGCTTACAAGATATATGCAGAGGTCCTAAGGAGCAGAGGCTTGAGAAAGAGATAAAAATAAAAAACCTAGTTTCAGAAAGTCAAACAGGATTTACAAGAGAAAGATCGAAAATGGATAACATCTTTGTACTGACGCACTTGATACAAAGAAATAGTAATGAATAGAGTCCGGATTATTTACCGACCGACGTACCAATTCCAGTCAACCGTAGCGCGTAAATTCCTCATAATTCCTCATAAATCCCTACTGCCACTCGCCCGAAGCCATGGCAAGCGATGGCGCCGCGGAGGTGGGAGATGCGGTATAATAGGGAGAGCTAGCTACGGTTGCGTACTCAAAACTTTTATCCGGGCTCTAGTAATGAGTATAGAGACAAAAGAAAAAAAAATATACATGTTTTCGCGGATCTGAAGGCAACTTTTAATAAGAGAACAAAGGCAAGTTATGGGACACCTTAAGAAAAAAAGGAATAAGTGAGACTATAAAGAGGATAGAAAAATATATGGTGTAGAGGTGAAAGCGAGGACGCAAGGATATACGGAGAACAAAAAGAATAAGGCAGAGGTGTGTAATGAGTCCACTCCTTTTCAATTTGTATATAGCAGATTTACCAGGTGTACAAGTATGAAATACGGATTTGAGAAAACAGATGGCGCATCAATGCAGTGTGTGGTATAAAGATTTGACTGTTATGCCATTTTGAAGTGCCATCAATAAGTGTCAGACGCGCACGAGTGATAAATTGAAAAAGTGTTTGCATAGTGTTGTGTTGCTGTGTTCGATATGTCGAAATTTATACCAAACAAAGAGCATTCGCGAACAGCATTAATTTTTTGTTTTTATTTGAAGAAAACTGCTGCTGAATCATACCGATTACTTCGAGAAGCTTATGGTGAACACGCTTCATCGCAAGATACGTATGTGAATGATGGTTTCGGCGTTTTAAAAGTGGTGACTTCGATGTTGCAGACAAGGAACACGGAAAACCGCCAAAAAGGTATGAAGATGTGGAATTGCAAGCATTGTTGGACGAAGATGATTCACAAACACAAAAACAACTCGCAGAGCAATTGAGCGTTAGTCAACAAGCTGTTTCCAATCGCCTACGAGAGATGGGAAAGATTCAGAAGACCGGAAGATGGGTACCGCATGAGTTGGACGGCAGGCAGATGGAGAGGCGCAAAAACACATGTGAAATTTTGCTTGCACGATACAAAAGGAAGTCGTTTTTGCATCGTATCGTTAGTGGGGATGAAAAGTGGATTTATTTTGAGAATCTCAAGCGCAAAAAATCATGGGTAGACCCAGGCGCACCATCCACATCGACCGCAAGACCGAATCGCTTTGGCAGGAGACGATGCTCTCTGTTTGGTGGGACCAGAAGGGTGTGGTCTATTATGAGCTGTTAAAACCTGGTGAAACGGTTAATGCTGGACGCTACCAACAACAATTGATCAATTTGAACCATTCGCTGCTTGAAAAAAGAATACCAAAAGAGACAACACAAAATCATTTTTCTTCATGACAATGCTCCATCACATACGGCAAAACCGGTTCGCGACACGTTGGAAGCACTCAGCTGGGAAGTTCTACCCCATGCGGCTTACTCACCAGACTTGGCTCCTTCCGATTACCACTTGTTTGCATCGATGGATCACGCACTTGCTGAGCAGCGCTTTGGTTCGTACGAAGATGTGAAAAAATGGCTCGATGAATGGTTCGCGGCAAAGGGGGAAGATTTTTACTGGCGTGGTATCCACAAATTGCCCGAAAGATGGGAAAAATGTGTAACTAGCAATGGAGCATACTTTGACTAAAGCTCTTTTTATCATTCCGAATTTAACGTGTTTTTTTTTTGAAAAAAAATTCGCATTTCATACTTGTACACTTGGTAGATAAAGAGCTAAAAAAAGAGATATGTAGAGTAGAAAGAGATAGGATATAGTCCTTGGTATATGCAGATGATATTGTATTCGTTAAAAGTAGAAAGATATTACAAGATATAATGGGAACTTTCAGGAGTTTTTTGGAAAATTGGGAATTAGAATTGTATATAGAAAAAACAAAAATAATAGTAGATTACAATAAAAGATACAATATAAGAGGAAGGGAGAAGAAAGAAAAATAGAAATGGGGAGGAAAGGAAATAGAAGAGGTTCAGGAATTTGAATATTATATTTAGATTTTACATTAAATAGGAGAGGTGATTATAACGAGCACCTAAAAGAGATTGGAAAGAAAACGAAAATGGCAGTAAGAAAAGTATAGAGTTTAGGGAAAAGAATATGCAGGAATGATTTTAAGAAGAGATGGATATCATTTAAATATTTGGTGCAGAGCGTAATGGCAATGTGATGGTTGTGAAATCTGATATGTAACCTAACAGGTATACTACATATATGATCTACACATATGTTTTAGTCCGAAACTTTCTAACACCGCGCACGCGCATGAATTCAGTATACAGTTTTGGAAGCCATGTATCTAAGAAAAGTTAGCGATCTATTGTATAGTATAGAATGAACTATATGGTTTAAGAACTCTATGGTTTAAATCCCTTGGAAAATGCAAATAGTGCACAAGATATAACAGCGTTCGCTGACGATGCATTGCTAGCACTTCTTATATCAAAAAGACACCGGAGTTTCTTAAAACGAAATCGCGAAAATTGCACACATCAGAACTTTGCATCGCATTGTTTTCATATAGAGCACGCAGAGAAAGAAAAAATAAAAACACTATCATGATATATTTCGAATAGAAGCTATCGGTTAAGCCTACTTAGAACTTGATCGGTTCAGCCCTAAGATCCAATAATCATGGTTTTGGAAAACTCGACGTTTTGGAAAACGAATCGCGTAAAGATACACGGTCAGTCTCACTGCGCGTACTCTTAGCACAAGACACTGCCACGTCTCCTGACTTTTGCCAACGGATTCATGTCAATTCAATTTTATTCAGCAAGTAAAAATATGTTGAATATGATTATTATCATACATAATAAAAGAAAAAATTAATTTTATCGAAGTGTTAAACATGAGAAAAGAATAGTATATAAATTTATATATTTATAAATTTTTATATCTTAGAAACAAAAAATCATATTAAACTGAACCAGAACGCATTTTAAAGTTAAAAATTGGTACTTTGATAAAGCATTCATGAAATTAAGCAAAAACTACATCAAAATCGTTGTTTTTTTGCCTTTTTGAAATCATTTTGTTCAAAATTGTGACGTAATAATCAACTTTGTCAACAGATTCGTATTTAACATGTAAAAATATGTCAGACATGACTATTTACACTCATGTTGCAAAATAGTATTTGTTTCTTAGTATTATCTCATTAAAACTGTACTTGTGGAATATCAAATTGTTTTACATGAATATATTCCATACTACGTAAAAATTGTTAGAAATAACATCATGAGTCGGAATTGGAAGAAAGTAAGGACGTTTACATCAGTTTATGAAATGACCAAGTGAAATGAACAGTAACTTAATATGTTGAGTAAAAAGTGAAAATATTATATTGTTTTTCGCGGAAATAAAGAATGTGGCAAAGATTCAAAAATGTTTCCGTCCACATTATGCAATTGTATCATTATCTAAAGATGTATTAAAAAATAATTAAACATAATGGCGCGTCTCCAAAAGTTGTAAGACAAAACGATCATATTAAATGTTATTCATTAAAGATAATTTTCCAATCTTTAAAAATTAATTTTGTAACAGTTCTCTGTTAATTTTCTTCAAAATATATGTAAGTAAGGTGTGTGAGTCCTCAGGGTGGAGAAAGTTACTTTTTAAAAGTAACGCGTTACTTAAAAGTAACGATAAAAAAATCGTTATTTTCCATTACTTTTTTTTGTAGTTTTGCAGAAGATAGATATACTCATCGATTTTGATGAAATTAGGATCATTTGACGCGTTTTTGCACGAAATGAACGAATCTAGCAGAAAAATAAGTATTGCTCTGTTCGGCATACTGAGACAAAAGAAAGAACTAAATATTAATGGTTAAAATTGATGATTATTGAAGTAAAGAAATCTATCAGATTCATTCATTTCGTGCAAAAACGCGTCGAACGACCCTAATTTTATCAAAATTGATGAATAAGCCTGTCTTCTGCATAATTACACTTTTTTAAATGTTAAAACAGACTTCTAAGACAGAATGCTAATACAGAATATAAATTAAATATAAGATATTTAGAAAAATATTTATCTTTAAACATTTTTATCTTTTATTAATATTTTACATACTTATGTTTAATTCTATTTTATTATTGTATATAATAGATATTTTAGTTTTTAGTATTCTTATGCTCTAAAGCGAGGATACTGAAAGAAAAACAGGCAAAAAGTTTTTGGTCTATTTAATTTATTTACCTATAATCTTATTGTCTGTGACGGCCGTGACCTATAGAAAAGTAATGATACAAGAGTAACGGGGTCAATTAATCAATAAATAAATTTCTACGTCGTTACTTTTTCGTTACTAATAAAAAAAAGTAACGGCGTCACAAAATTATTACCAAAAAAAAAGTAACCAAAATGTAACATCGTTACAAGTAATGCATTATTCCCAACCCTGAGTAAATGTTACATGTAGAGTAAATATGATATAGCATCTTGCATTTTACGTGACTGCATTTCACGTGCCATCCCATATTTCACAAACTTGTGTGTACGTCTTCACCACGTAAACATATAAGATAGACCCAATACCATATACCCAAAATCCATATACTTTTCTATAGTATATGTTGGATTTTGCAGAACGGTGCAAGAGACAAAATATCGGAGCAATCTATTCTTCTCTGCGCACGCATCTTGACATTTATATAACTGAAAAAAATAAAATAAGATATAAAAGTAAGGATATTACTCAAGAATTCTATTTTTTCTCACCGATTTTGATGAGATTAAAGCAAAAAATATTTATCCCAGTAAACAAGAATAGGTTAAAATAAATTAAAATTTTTTAAATATGTACTTTAAATCCATAAAAATGGATTGATTGGATTGAAATGGATGGAATCCGAGCTGACACTAGTTTAATATTCGAAAAAAAAAAAACATTTATATTTAAGGCTTATAAATTTTATTCCTAAGATATTTATAATAATATAATATAATAGTATAATAGCTCAATAATTTAAAAACAAGTTAAAAGAAAAAGGGCTACAAAATTTGATCTGTAAAAATTGGTAGATAAATAAAAGTCTTAATAAAATAATTATAAAATTTAATAACATGCTGGCTAATAACAACAAACGTTTCGATCGGATCATTATCAATGTTTACAAAATAGTAAAGTTGGAATTGCTTTCAAATTAAAATGTTGTATATAAGATCTCATGTGATGATTGTGACGCCAGCTATGTTGGCTAAACCAAGAGAAAACTAGATACTAAATTGCGTGAACACATTTCAGATATTAACAAAAAGATTGGTTCTCCATCTGTTATATTCGATCATCGCGTTAATTTTAATCATAATTTTAGATGGAATGATGTGAAGATTTTAGACAGAATCTTCTTATAACAAAAGATTGATATCTGAAATGATTCACATTAAAAGACAGAGTCGAGGTTTAAATAAACAAAATGATACTGAATCATTGCCAGAATCCTACTCACAAATCATACAATCCCTTTCTCCCTCATAATTATCTTTCTTTTCTCTCTATACAAGTATACATCCCCCCTCCTATGTTTCTTCTACCTATTGTTACACCCCGATAAAATTCTCTCTTTCCTTATTATATTAGGTCAATCGGAAAGTTCCGTCTATCTAGCAGCGAGTAGCTCTAGCTAGAACTGTCGATAACTCTAATGTTAATCAAGCTTAATTTTTTAGTTTTACCATCTGTCAATAAAATTCAGTATATAAAAGTATACGTTTGCATCAATAACATTGCTGTTTACTGCATCGAAAATGTCGACATTTGAGTCAAATAAGCGTCATTTGCGCGAAGTGTTAATCTTTTTTGCTTCAATAAAATAAATAGAAGAAAACTGCAGCTGAAGCTCGAATTCTTGTAGATGTTTATGGTGATAGTGCTTCTTTTGATAAAACATGCAGAGAATTCGACGTTTTAAAAGTGGTGATTTTAATGTGGAGGACAAAGAGCGTTCTAGACGGCCAAAAGCATTTGAAGATGAATTGCAGGCATTGGTGGATGAAAACCTATGTCAAACGCAAAAACAACTTTCAGAAGCATTAAATTGTGTTCAATCTGTTATTTCCGATCGTTTGAAAGCCTTGGAAAAAGTCTATAAGAAAGGAAAATGAATCCCATATAAACTGAAGCCAAGAGATATTGAAAGGCGAAAAACCATCTGCGAAATTCTGCTTGCTAGGCAACAAAGAAAGGGGTTTTTGCACCGAATTGTGACTGGCGATGAAAAGTGGATCTATTTCGATAACCCTAAACTCCGAAAAACCATTTGCAATCCAGGCCATCGACATCGACGCCAAAGCGGAATATCCATGGAAAGAAGGTAATGCTCTGTATTTGATGGAATCAGAAGGGTGTAGTGTACCACGAGTTGTTAAATTTGAACAGTCACAGAGGATCTCTACCAAGAACAGATTATCCGTTTGAGCCGAGCATTGCACGGAAAACGAAATGAATAGAAACGAAGACAGAATATGAAACAAGACAGCATAAAGTGATTTTACTTCATGACAACGCTCGCCTCACAAAACTTGTCAAGAAAACGTTAGAAGCACTTCTAGAAATCCCATGCGGCTTATTCACCAGACTGTGCCCTTTCCGACTATCACTTATTTCGATCGATGGCACACGCACTTGCAGAGGAACACTTCAATTCTTATGAAGACGTCGAAAAATGGGTCTCTGAGTGGATAGCCTCCAAAGATGAGTCATTCTTTCACCGCGAAATTCGCTTACTGTTCGAAAGATGGGAAAAAGTCATCGCTAACAATGGACAATATTATATTTTGATTGACTTTTTCATTTATTTTTTAAATAAAACCATACTTTTTGCAAAAAACGAATAGAATTTTCCGATTGACCTAATAAATATACGATTTATATCTTATCTTTATCTTATCTCTTAGTATTTCGTCTTAGTTTTGTCCCTATTTTATCTTTATTTTGCATTTTATCATATCCTTATCATACCTTTTATATCTTTTATATATTGTAAAATTCTTTCCTCTTTTATAGCAGGGTATATTTAGTTCCTTTATTTAAACATTCAAACCAACAGATAGTTCAAGTTTGTATACCCTTATGCGTCACATGGATAAAAAATATCTATTCTACAATCTTTCCTTTTCTTTTGAAAGTCCTTTTTCTAAAATAATAATTAAACAATAGCATACGTATATGCCTAATAATTAAGTAATATTATATATTAAGATCTTCCCACGAATGCGAAAACGAATATTTTTATTTTTCTTTTTTCCTCTCTTTTCTTTTTTTTTCTTTTTCTCCAAATTAAAACTAATTTAAAATTTAGAATATATCATTACTTCGCCTCGCATAAGGATGTTAATTAAGAAAATCGAATTTTTATTCTTCACATAAAACCTAGATTCATAATGTCAAAAGTAGAGCTTACGCGGAGCCTTGCTGTTTTATCTTAAGAAAACAAGTGCGAGTATAGGCCCTTCCAAATCTTGAAGAGTGTTGACTGGTCCTAGGAAGATACCCCCACACTCTTTGCCAGAATATAAAAAAACTACAAAAGATAATCAGTCAGTAGAAAAATATAATAATCTCGGAATAGAGTCCGTCACGACAGTCGTCTTCGCGAGTAGGAACTATAATTCGCACTCCCCTCATATAAGTTATCTCACGTGTAATAAATATATAATTTCTATTTCTTTCTTTTTAATAAACGACAGTATTAACTTATTGGATTAATTTCAATTTCATTTAAGGCCAGTCCGCGTGAGCTCCCATATAACCTTCATAACTCTTGCGAGGCTGAGATCTAAATTTCTCCTACAAATTATTTCCTTGTGATCATTTTCAATCATTGCACAACCTGATCTGCGATCCCCGAGTAAATTGTATAAATGCATTGACCTAAAAAACGGAAAAACCTCAATTTCTATCATATCATTACGTAACACTATCCTCCCCTCTTTATTCTTACTTCCCACTATTTTCTAACATCAACTTTTCTTTCTCTGAAGATCATTTCAAATTTATTTTGCCTAATAACGAAGAAGATAAGAGACATTAATCTTTCTCTCATCGCTTTGTCTATTTTACTTTATTCATATTAATTTTTTTTGGACTGAACTCTATAATTATGAAAAGTATTCTTTTTATTTAATTTCAAAGAATATTTAATTAATTTAATTGAACAGATAGATTTACATTGTACATTTTATACTTTTACTTTTATCAATATTGTATTGTTCTGTCATTTTTATAATCTTATATTATCATTATAGTATTATAATGCGTTATTTTTCGTTCTGAACACTACTTTATACTCATACACTGATATTCTTTTTGTTCAATTTTTCTAATAAGACAAGAATTCTGATACCAACAGTTTGATGTCTTGACATTGCGAAGTATATTTTTATTTGCCATCGACCGTACATAGTATAAATTTTTGTAAAGGTTAAAAAATAAAAAGCATACAGCCACAGCTCAAGATGTCAATAAGTTCAATATTACTATTTTAACATGTAGACGTTTCGGTCAAGATTTGACCCTCTTCAGTACATAAAACCGTTAAGTTTAAACAAAGAACATATTTTTACTAATAACAATTTGACAGATAGTATAATTTTAATATTTCCTATTTTTACAAAATTAGTCCGGCTCAATATAAGGGTTGCCGAGATCGCGATTCACACCAAGTCGATACATCGATATCGATCCTCATCTGTACTACGATCTCGATCCTTTTTGTACTGCTGCACATTACTTACTTCTGAATAACGTGTATCTAAGATCACACGCTTTTCACTAAACCATGCTTTTATCCACCAAGTTTGACTCACTTTATTCGGTCCTACCTCCGTATATCCACACGGCATCGACAGGTTATGGGCCCAGTCGCGCCCGGGAAAACGACATACGGGCGAAAATACGAAGAAAGAGCCGAAGTGAATCGGTTTCGGCCTCTCACGCGGACGATAGGTTAGAGTGATTTGGAAGAATGAGTGCGGCCGGCTTAACGCGCATCGAAGCGCTCGGCAAGGACAATTACGACACGTGGAAGCTGCAAATGCAGGCGGTGCTGATTAAGAATGACGCGTGGGCGTACGTGAGCGGCTTTTTCGCACAGCCGACACATGTGGCCGGAGACGCAGCCTCGGCAAGCGCCACGAAACAATGGAAAGTCAACGACAGTAAGGTTAAGTCGGACATTATACTTTCCATCAGTCTCAGCGAGCTGAAGCAGATCAAAGGATGCGAGACTTCGAGGGACGTCTGGCTAAAGTTCGAAAGCATATACCAGTCCAAGGGACCCGCCCGGAAAGCCACGCTGTTGAAACAACTAATGCTGCAGCGCATGGAAAATGGCGGCGACGTACGCGACCACGTGCGCCATTTCTTCGACGCCATCGACAAGCTTGGTGAGATGGAGGTCGACATTCATCCCGACCTGCTATCTATCATGCTGCTCTACAGCCTACCCTCCAGCTATGAGAACTTCCGATGCGCGATAGAATCCCGCGACGAGCTACCGTCACCGGAAACGCTACGCGTAAAGATCGTCGAGGAAAGCGACGCCAGATCGAACGACGCAGCTCGAGCCCCGTGCAGAACGCGCTGTATGCCAACAAAGGCGGAAAGAAGGCGCGGAAGCCGAGACGACCCATCGCCAGGAAGGAAGACACCGCTGCGGGCGGCGAGTTCAAGTTCCGCTGCCACAGATGCGGCACCGTGGGACACAAGGCGGCCGAATGCACGAAGGACATCAAGAGGGAAAACGACTCGCGCGAGAAAGCGAAGAAGAGCGAGGCGACGAGTTTACGCGCGTTGGTATGCCCGAGCGCAAGGGAGTGCGCGCTGCGCGCCGACCACGCGCAGCGCGACGTGCGATGGTGCCTAGACAGCGGCGCCACCTCTCACCTGAGTAACTCGGCCCTCGACTTCGACACGATCCAAGGCGAAAAAGGTATCGAACTGAATTTGGCAAACGGCAGCTCAACGAGCATACGCGCGAGAGGCGAAGTATTCCTAAGCGCCAACGTCCTAGGTAAGGTCAAAGATTTTCGTTTGATTGACGCCCTACATGTTCCTGATCTGCGCATTAACCTCCTGTCAGTCGGAAAGATCACTGACAATGGCTACAAGGTCATTTTCAACAGGGACACGGCCACCATTTGTGACAGCCAAGACGTCGTCAAGCTGGTCGCCGATCGTGTGAACGGATTGTACTACGTACGCGACGCAATGAGTCGTTCAAGCAATGGAGTGGGGGAAGCAGCATGCCATTCCACGGATGTCGAATCTCTCGAAACACGGCACCAACGACTGGGTCATCTGAATGAGAGATACTTATTGGAGGCTGTAAGGAATCAATCGATGCTCGGCATCAAACTCTCGACGCCCAAGCGGAAGTTGGCATGCAGCACCTGCGTGAGGGCCAAGATGACGAGACCCCCTTTCGTCAAAAACAATGACCGCGTCACGCAAGTACTGGAGATCGTGCATTCCGACGTATGCGGCCCTATGCGCATCGAATCGCACGGACGAGCGAAGCACTTCGTCACCTTCATTGACGACCATTCCAAGTGGTGCGAGGTACGTTTCTTGAGGTCCAAGGGCGAGGTCACCGACGCTTTTAAGGAGTATAAAGCTCTGATGGAGAATCTGAAGGACAGGAAGATCAAATACCTCCAATCGGACAACGGGAAGGAGTATAAGAATTTCACTTTCGACACCTTCCTCGCTGAGCATGGCATCGCGAGAAAGCTATCGATACCCTATCATCCGGAGCAGAACGGTACTGCCGAACGGAAGAACAGAACCCTGCTGGACACAGCGAGGTGCTTGCTATTACAGTCGGGACTTCCCGGATCGTTTTGGGCCGAAGCAGTCTCGACGGCAAATTACATAAGGAATAGAACTCCCAGTTCCAGACTCGGGGGCAAGACCCCCCCCCCCGGAGATGTGGACGGGAAGAAAACCGGACGTGTCACATTTTCGCGAATTTGGTTGCAGGGCATTCTGCTTAGACACGGAACCCGGCAAAGGGAGGTTCGAACCTCGGAGCAAACCGGCAATATTTCTAGGATACTCCGAATCTTCGAAAGGCTACAGGATGTGTTCTGTCGAGGAGAAAAAGGTCATCCTATCGCGCGGGGTGACCTTTGCAGGCGCTCCTGAGGGTGCGCCGACCGCGCCAGAAAGCATCTTCCCGAGGGAACCTCACTCGGAAGCTGAGACAGCAGAGCTTCCTTCCGAGATTAGGATGATCGAGGTCGACACGACGCCGCTAAATGTCGACGCAATTAACCACGTGCCCGGCGGACCCGAAGACGGCGCGACCAGCTATGATTCCAACGGCGACGAAGAGGCGCCTCGACCTCAGCGGGGAAGGGGCCCTGGGAAGCCTCGCATCATTCGTACGGGACAGCGAGGATGCCCCCGCCGCCAGCATCAGCCGTCTCGAGAGAATGCAGAATTCGATGGACCGGATCTAGTGAATCTGGCCGAAGTACCGCTCAGGTCCGCCATGTACAGCAACGATGCAGAATATTGGCTAAAGGCCATAGTTTCGGAGATCGAGTCCATCCTTCAGCATGACACATGGAAGTTGGTCGACCGTCCCAAGGACAAAGAAGTCATCGGGAGCCGCTTCGTGCTTCGAAACAAGTACCACTCCGACGGAACCCTGGAGAGAAGAAAAGCTCGCCTCGTGGCGAGGGGTTTCGCACAGCGCCTCGGCTTTCACTTCAACGAGACTTTTGCACCGGTAGCGCGCATGAGCTCAATTCGCTTGCTGACGGCATTGGGTGCTCGACGCAGCATGCACATCCATCACTTGGATATAGCTTCAGCTTACCTGAACGGAGACATCGACGAGGAGCTGTTCATGGAGCCCCCGCAGTTGCTGGAAGACGCTCTGAGAATCATATCAACCGACCGGTCCAGCGGCAAGGCCGTGAGAGAAAGGGCGGCCTCAATGCTCAGAGAGCTACAGACCGGAGACAAGGTATGCCTACTCAAAAAGGCCTTGTACGGTCTTCGACAGGCCGGTAGGAGCTGGCATCGAACACTTGACGCGTCTCTACGAAGGATCGGTGCAAAGCAAACGAACGCCGACCCATGCGTGTACACCATGGATGGGCGAAACGGACTCTCGTACATTCTGGTCTACGTCGATGACATCTTGTTTTTCTCAAACGAACCGGATAGATCCGAGAAATTCAAATCGGAGTTGAGTCGCGACTTCGAGGTAAAGGACCTTGGGGACATCAAGTATTGCCTGGGGATGGAATTTTCCCGGAAAAAGGGCAGTATCGTCATAAACCAACGAGGATACATCAGAGATGTGATGAACAGATTCGGCATGGAGGACTGTAAGACAGTTAGCACGCCCGTGGACATTCATTCGAAGCTGAACAAGCCGAATCGCGAGGCGGACGACGAGGTACGTAAACTGCCATATCGCGAACTAATAGGCTCTCTGATGTACCTAGCCGTATGCACCAGACCCGACATCGCCCATACCGTAAGTTATCTCAGCCAATTTAACGAAAACTTCGGCAAGGAACACTGGGCGGCAGGGAAGCGCATCATCAAGTACCTGAAGGGAATCATCGACGTCGGAATCGAGTTCAAACCGAACTCGACCACCTTGAACGGATTCGTGGACTCCGACTGGGGAACCTGCTCTGTAGACAGACGCTCATACACGGGGTACATCTTCCTCTTGAACGGAGGGCCCGTTTCCTGGGATTCGAAGAAGCAAAGGACCGTGGCACTTTCTTCGACAGAGGCCGAATACTTGTATATGGCCCTAAGCGATGCCACCAAAGAATCGATCTACCTGAACAGTTTTCTAATCGAATTAGGATTTGAAAAGGTGGCGGATGGAGCCCTATTCAACGACAACATCGGAGCAAAGAAGCTTGCCGAAAACGCAACTTTCCACGCGCGGAGCGCTTTCCAAGCACATCGACATACGACATCACTTCATCCGGGAGGCTTTGAGGGATCAGAAGATCATTATTCGTCATCTACCCACTGAAGACATGCCTACCGATATGATGACAAAAGGGTTATCGAAGGGAAAGCATCAGAAGTGCTCGAGACTCTGCGGATTAAGAGAGTTACCCGCGTGTTTCGATTAGACTTTGTGCAAATCGGGGGGGTGTGTTGCCGAGATCGCGATTCACACCAAGTCGATACATCGATATCGATCCTCATCTGTACTACGATCTCCATCCTTTTTGTACTGCTGCACATTACTTACTTCTGTACAACGTGTATCTAAGATCACACGCTTTTCACTAAATCGTGCTTTTACCCACCAAGTTTGACTCACTTTATTCGGTCCTACCTCCGTATATCCACACGGCATCGACAATAAGTAATTAAAAATTACATTTGGTTCAATCAAGTACATAATTCGAAGGATGATTGTAACATTCGCATGTACGCATTTTTTTATTTCTTTATCCGAATTATACGCAATCGTTTTCATTGGTCTGCGATAACAGTCGTCGAAATTCTATGGATAGAAATCTCCCATATTTGCAAAGTTTTTCGTACTTATTATCTTCATATATAAAATGCAAAACAAGCCGCACGCGAAGAGAAACACAAGTACCAATTTCTATTATAACACAAATTCAATTTTTTAAGTGAGTTAATTGTTATCTTATTTTTTTTGTATGTAAAGCCATTAATTTACTAAATTTGTTAAAAGAAAAATATTTAGAGACCTTACTTAAACTTAAGAATGAATTTGACAAACTTACGTGTATCTCATGGCGCGGAACTCGTCCAACACTTGAACACTGTGATATATTTTTTTGATAATGTGATCTGTACTTTCACAATGCCTCAAGCTCGAAATTGTAGGTCTATTTATAGTGGGAACAAAAAGGAGAAGGAGGAAGTTAAGAAGAAGGAAAGGGAAGTGGAAGAATTTTAGAGTGGGACTAAAATTCTTTTTCAAGGAGAGGGAGGTAAAGGTCTGGGAGGTAAACTTCTCAGTATCACTCTGTTTATTCAATCTATTTTTTGTGTTTTTATGTGAATCATTTCAGAGATCAATCTTTTGTAATGCGAGCGTTCAGAATCTAATATTTTTGTATTCAGCCAGTCAACATCTTAACATCTTGAGCTGTGGCTGTATGCTTTTTATTTTTTAACCTTTGTAAAACTTTTAGCCACTTTCTAATAATTTAAAATTTGAACTTACACGAGCATTATGATGTGTTTTAATTTTCAATTTTTCGAATTTATTAGAATGAATTGTGGGTTTAGAGCTTGTTTCTTTCTTAAACAATGCATTAAACTTATGAACAGGAATTTAAAATTAAGAATTAGAATTTCATATCTTAAAACTTGCATTAGTGAGCATTTGGTTCCCGGCCATCTAATCAAATTTTTAAAATACAAAATTAACACACACGATCGCAGTGCTACGCATAGTATAGAAAAACTCAAACAAAATTTTATCCATAAATTATTACGTGTTGAATTGAAGGACTCCTATAAACATCTATCTCACTTACAGTACGAATTATTTAGAAATTACAAAAATATTAATTCCATGCTTTCGCATGACATATGTGACGCTTTCTTCCGTCGCCAAGAATTCATATTTGCGAGAAATTGGCACCAAGAAAGCGTTAGAATTAATAGGAAATTTGAAGCGTCAATACGGGCTGCAACTCACTATAAGTGCAAATACATTAGTAACATCACATACGGTCTCACCATAACAGAACCACAAAATAATGATACGGATTTTACACCTTCAAAAATAGAAAAAATTTTTATTAAGGATGATAACATAATAAATTCGAATAATGTACATCACATTAATGTCAGACCGGAAAAATTTCTTTTGAATTACAAATTCAATAGAACTAATAATGACTGGTTAATTAATCTAATTGACATAAAAATTCCGGACAATGTAAAATATATCTTGCAGCTAGGACAACACTTCAATTTGCCTAATATTGTTACTAATAAGAGAAACATAACTGGCGAATTCATAAAACATATTGAAAACAACATTTTTAATTTAGACGAAAGAACAAAAAATTCAATTAGGAAGGACATAATACCGGTCCTTAATCGCATAAAATATAGCTCTCCGAATAGCCTAGTAGATTCTAAAATCAAACAAGGATTGAAGGAACTTAATGTGTTTGTAAAAAATAATCCAGGTCTTTTAATTACTAAAGCGGACAAAGGCAACACCACTGTAATTATGACCTTTAAAAACTACTTGGAAAAAATGCATGATATATCACATGACAAGGACACTTACAGATTGATAGACCCTACTAAAAAATTGACGACAGAAATACGAACGCTATTAACATGTTGGAAAACGAAGGGGTTTGTGGATCAATCTGTATATAAAAAATTGTATATTTCTGATGGTGATCTACCGAGATCCTATGGGCTTCCTAAAATTCATAAAAAGGGCATTCCGCTTAGAATTATCGTAAGCTGCATTAATAGTCCCTTTTACAATTTAGCAGGGTTCTTGAAAGATATAATTAAAAAAAGTTTGAACTACGAAAAAAACCTCGGATTCATAAAAAATAGTTACGAATTAGTTAAAAAAAATAAACGGTCTACCCTTGCCGGAGAATTATCGAATTGTGTCGCTTGACATCGCGTCGATGTATTCCAACATTCCCATCGAATTAGCCTTGGGGAGTGTTTTGAAAAGATGGAATGTGGTAGAAAAGAATACTTCTATCCCTTTTCAGGAATTTAAAAAAGCCATTTCCGTTATTTTAAATTCCACATTTTTTAAGTTTAATGAAGAATTTTACGAACAAATTTTCGGATTGCCCATGGGATCACCTCTATCATCAATTTTGGCAGACTTAGTAATACAAGACTTGGAATACAATATTTTTAATACACTTACCATTCACATACCTGTGTATTATCGGTATGTGGATGACATCTTATTAGCAGTGCCTTCTAATCAAATCACTAACATCTTGAATTCCTTCAATGCTTACCACGAACGCATAAAATTTACGGTAGATTATGGCGAGGAATTTGGAATTGATTTTTTGGATGTAAAACTTTTGTACGACAAGGGCAGGATTATTTTTGATCTGTATACAAAGCCTACTAACTCGGGAAGATACCTAAATTTTAGGTAAATAAAGCCATTTACCGAATTTTACATGTTTTTTTTCATATTGTTTGCAGAAACTTTTCCAGCACCCTACGTATAAACAATTTACATTACTATAAGACGACATTGTGCATTGAGTAAAAAACGGATAACCTAATCTCGCTTGGCCGGTCTCACGCCACAATCAAAATAATATTCGGAATGTGCTCAGTTTGGTTTGCTAGTGTTAATATCGATCATTCATTTTATTTAATCTAATCGAAGAGAAATAAAGAACATAATTAAGTTATTTTTATGTTACAATTTTTTTTCAACTTAGTTGAATTGAAACAAAAAATTTCCTACTCACAATTTTGAATATATTATATTAAGTAGTATTTATGGTTTATTTTTTTAAATAAAAACTGTTTTTATTCAATGGAAAAAATTGCATTATCTATTCAGAATTTTGAATTGTGCAGTATTCACAATGCACAGAAATGGCTGATATTAGATTTTAGATTCAACTGAATTAAAAAATTGCATTTCCTATTCACAATGCACACAAAATATCATAATATTATTTTTAGATTGAAAAGCATAGATATATTCCATGCTATTCCTATAAATGAATAAAAATGTATTCAAGATTGGAAAAGGAGTAGACATTTGTTTCATGTAATTCCTATAAATAAATAAAAATGCACTCAGCATTAAAAAGAATTCATTTTAACATTTATGAATCCGAGTTTCTGAAAATCTGAATCCATTTTAATCCATTCTCGTGCTGGGTACTCTAGTCTAACTTACACGTTCTCATGCTCTATATCATCGATGTGACAGATTTTCTAATCTAAATAGTCATTAACTTCAATATTAATTATTTTAATTAATATTTCGGTTAATATACGGAGCAGAGCGTCACTTTGTTTTGCCAGATTCATTTATTTCGTGCAAAACCGCATCAAATGAACATAATTTCGTCAAAATCGATGAGGAAGGTAAAATTCTTGAGTATTACCAAAGTTTACTGTCAAGATGCGCGCGCGGAAAATAAATTGCCCCGCACCGTTCTGCTAAATCCAGGTATACGAGGTCTGGCTATTAAATAACGAGACTGCGCGCGCAGAAGGCGTCCTAGACGGGTAGGGTGGGAAACGAATGCAGCGTTGGATAGCTGGAAGTGTCTACTATTCCAGTACGAAAACACGTTTTTGTCGCAGTAGTAATATTTTTTCTATAGAGATTAGAAACGAACTTGTTTTTTTCTCGTGCCGATAACAATGTGTGACGAAAAACACGAGCAACGGATCAATGTGAAATTTCTCGTTAAATTAAAAAAAACTCCGACTGAGTGCTATAAGTTGTTGAAAGAGGCCTATGGTGAGAATTCTCTATCTCGTGCGCGTGTTTTCGAATGGTATAAACGGTTTTCTGAAGGCCGAGAGAGCACCGAAGATGACCAACGTCCAGGTCGACCTGTCTCTGTTTCAACTCCGCAAACAGTGACCAAAATCAATGAAATTGTGCGCGGAGATCGTCGTATGAGCATTCGGATGATTGCTGAGACTGTAAACGCCGATAAAGAAACTGTCAGAAAAATTTTACATGACGAATTAAACATGAAGAAAGTCTGTGCGAAGTTGGTCCCAAAAAATTTGACCCCTGACCAAAAGCTCGTCCGTCAACAGATCTGCTCAGATTTTCTTGAGAGGTTAGATGAAGAGCCTGAATTGATGGAAAACATCATCACTTGCGATGAAACCTGGATATTCCAATACGATGTTGAAACTAAGCGGCAATCCATGCATTGGAAAACTCCTGCATCGCCAAGAATGAAAAAAGCAAGGATGTCGAAATCAAAATTTAAAGCCATGCTAATCGTTTTTTTCGACATCAACGGCATCGTGATGACTGAATGGGTTCCAGAGGGTCAAACTGTAAACCAAACTTACTATTTGACAGTTTTGGCAACATTGCGAGAGCGAGTTCGTAAGAAACGGCCGGAGTTGTGGAAAAACAAGTCGTGGATCTTACACCAGGACAACGCACCTGCCCATAACGCGCTGTCTGTGAAGCGTTATTTAGCCGCTAGAGGTACTCCAGTGCTCGAACACGCGCCGTACTCGCCTGATTTAGCACCCTGTGACTTTTTCCTGTTTCCGAAGATCAAGTCTGCCTTAAAAGGAACCCGGTTCGAGTCGATGGAAAAGGTGAAGCGAAAATCGGTGGAGCTCCTAAATGCTCTTACAAAAGAAGACTTCCAGCATTGCTTTGACCAATGGAAAAAACGAATGAAACGGTGTGTGGCGAGGGGAGGGAAGTACATTAAAGGGGAGCATTCAATTGTAGAATAATTTTTAAAATAAAACTTTTTTTCATAAGCAGTCTCGTTATTTAATAGCCAGACCTCGTATATAACTAATGCTGAGTCTATCTTATATGTCTATGGTCTTCACCTTCGACTAATTCTGACCTATAATGTCACACTAACAAACTTCTATAAATAGACTGTCGCTTTGTTAGAGGACAGACGTTGGAGCGCTATGTTTAATTTCACATACTCACACATGTATAAATCACATGAAAAATCACTGGTCAGTTCATATCGTATGGTACTACTACTACAGAATGCATACATGTACATACAAGAAACAAAACAAGATAACTCGAAATCTGGTTTATTTTTTTCTATCACACTGAGTCAGCAGTCTATTTACAGAAGTCTTTCTGTATGGTCACATCTAACAAAATTTCAGTGAAGTATATACAGAATTCGCTCACAGAACTTTAAAAAACCGATACCCTATAAATACAATTTTAATGTAATAATTAAATGTCTTTTCATGCATGCTATATAAATAAAAATTAAAATAAAGTAGCTAATCAATTCATAAACATACCAATCATGCTCATATAACTAGCTTCGTTGATGAAATTTTCTAATCCGTGGAACACTCCACGTCCTGTCGCAGAAATGCGACCATGAATGCCACCCTGATTGATGGGTTTGCCAGTGACACAAGCGTGAGCGTTGATGTCGAGATGGCCAATAGTTTTCGCATAAGTATCGGCTATCCAAGACATTTCCCGTTCACCGGTTCCCATATCGGGAGCAGGAACATCAACCCCAGGTCCTAAAAAAAAAAATTAATCTTTCTAAAGCCGGCGGCACACAATGCTTGTTTCCTTGCTGGATTGCTAGTTAGAATAAATGTTTGCCATCGTATTGGCTACGATGCTAATCATATCACCGCAGCCAATAGAATGGCAAAATTCTAATCCAACTATAAATCCAACAAAAAAAACAAGCATCATGTACTGCAAGCTTAAGAGATAAAATTTTCAAAAATTTTTCTCGTAGGATAAAAAGTTAGTTCATCGACTCTGATTCACCCTGTATACAATTTTTGGAATAGAAAAAACAAAAGTAATATTTACATATATATGTATACATAACTTCTACTGACTTAAAGTTTTGATACAAGCTATAGAAATCAAAGCCTTAAACGGTCTAGCTGGATCTTAAATGCTTAAATAATTCTTGTGTAAATTTATGTATGTACTACGTATATAGTTCCTAGAAACGCGCGACTACCGAGACCTAAGGACGCTTGTACGGAATGCAAGAGATCCGCGTCGACTCCCGGCCGAGGTAATATTTTTCGCAATAAGAATTAATTATTTACAGATTTTAATATTTAACATTATTAAAATCGTTTCGAAGATGCGAAAGCATCAAAAATTTGTTAAATTGCTAGTTAATTTAACTCGTGGTACTACTGCGGTAGTTTAGTAAAGTTAGCGTTTCAAGATTAAAAAATCATTTCGACGCGCGTTTCTAAGGACTACATACGTAGTATTGGGTGGATCCATATATTCGTTCGCTTTTTGAAGGCTAAAATGAAACAAGTTTTTTTCATACAAAGGATGAATTTTATTCATACATATATTCTCCGTTTTTGTTGATGACCTCTTGCCATCTTTCCAACAATTTCATTATTCCGCTCTCATAGAAGGTCTG
>NW_017304417.1:781220-785630 GCF_001594115.1 Trachymyrmex septentrionalis | reverse complement strand
TTTGTTTGACTTTCGGTATTTTATATTATTTTATTTATACGTATTTGTCCGTTACGTTTTTTGTTTTTAATTTATCCGTTTTATTAACTAGAACTTCAACAATGACAATTTTAATACTTTTGACTGTTCAACCATACGGAAATTATGTTTCGAGATCAAGACTCACCCGAACTGTGATTATTCGGAATATACGAATACTTGCGACAATTGAATTTGTTCTGTTACTTTTCATTGTACTAATGTCTGAAGAGGGCTCAAACTGGTAGCCGAAACTTGTTACTTGTAATGTATTAGTTTATAGTCTTATTTTTTGGCGTGATGTTTCATCGCGTTTAATATAATATATAATTTTATGTAAAAATTTTAAAAAATGTGGTTGACTCTTACTTCGCCCGTTGATTGAGTTTTGTTATTAGACTATTTAAAGCTTTGATTTCTACAGTTTGTATTATCACATATATGGTCCTATAAAATATATTGTTTAAAGTTTTGATATTGTTTTATTTTTAATTTTTAGACTACCGGGAAAGCTACTTGTAGCTCTTAAGTGTAGTTAAGATATCACCATTTTAAGTGCTATTTTAAATACTAATTGTATTGAACATATATATGTGTGTATGTTGCCCATGCAATACAGGCTCTCCGATGCCCGCTTCGCGCTTGTTCGCACTCACGTCGATGGAACATAACAATCTAATAATAATCCATTTATGCATAACCCTGTTTTAAAAATTATCATTCAAAAGAAATTTTACCGTAATTATAGAAAAAAAGTAAAAATAAAGAAAATAATTATAAAATATACAAAAAATATAAATATTAAAAAATATATTTAAAAAAATAAAAAATATAATTAAATTTCGTTCGTTTTTTGCAATGCAAAGTGTAAAGACATGACAGTCTGAATCGATAATAAATTTATATAAAGTAATTAAATCGCATACAATGTTGGTATGACAAACAGTGAATATAAGAAAACCTAATGTAAATAAATCGTACGTTTCGGAACTCACAGATCTTAGAATCAATTCTGAAGATTGATTTATTAAAAAATGCAGTGACAGAATACCAAACTTATATATATGGTAAGGTACTTATACTCGTATATAAGATATATGAGGTACCACAAAATATTTTTTCTTTAAATCTTTATCCGAGATCACATTGTTAACGCTCTGTGTGTTTAATTTCTCATGTATCATTTTTTAAATCCTTTTATTTATGCAATTAAAAATTAGGGATAAAGGATAGCAATTGCTCAGAAAAATATTTATAACAAATTTAATTTATAACAAATTAAATATTTTTTTCATATTCAAATTTTAAATACGAAGCGCCTTACAGTCCCGAGTGTTAAGATGTTGAACTAACATTCATTTAAATTGAATTAATTTTTCAGAAATATTTTTTTGATGGAATCTACGGTGAGACAGAAGAAAATACTTATTTGGGTACATATAAGAGAAACGCGACCGGTATTAAGGCTCCTGAGTAGTCACCGCGGCCATGTTGGAATTGTAACGAGAATCGGAAGCGAGAAATGATACCTTAATTTATGTTATTTGCCATTTGTAAATAAAGACAATTTGGATAAATCTAAATGATAAAATCGCTTTAAAACACTTGTAAAAATTGAAGAAAACTGTTCTTTCCTGCCTTGATAGAGAGTAAATAATCGTAAAAAAGCACATAAAATAAGCCTTTACCCGAGCAGAAAACACGGTCTGACAGCTATTGAAACAAGTAAAAAAGAAACTTTTACATATAAAATTCTAAGCTAA
Organism: Trachymyrmex septentrionalis; assembly: GCF_001594115.1. Lineage (NCBI taxonomy): Eukaryota > Metazoa > Arthropoda > Insecta > Hymenoptera > Formicidae > Trachymyrmex > Trachymyrmex septentrionalis. The sequence goes on along the minus strand of NW_017304417.1, from coordinate 783,849 downwards.
CTTTAGTTTTTGTCAATTTTTACAACTTTGATAAGTACGAGACAAGTCGCGTTTTTACAATTAAGCACATAACGAAACGACACAAAACATAAAATTTCGTCGTAAAAATATGACTTTTCACGTCTATTTCAGCCTTTTATCATGGCGAGGCGCTGTAATACCTACACAAGCATGATTCCATGTACTAGTCTTCGGCGCGCCGAAAGCGAACGAAATAGGGAGAGAACGTCCTTCTCGCTCTAGTCGTTTGTTTCAAGCGATCGAAAATGCTTCCTCGGCAATCTCGGCGTGTATTAATAAAGGACGGGCATTCTGAACAACATATAAAGTGTTCAGTAAGTTTTTACAAAATGTTCGTATGTAGATAGAGCGGACTAAACTGAATCAAAAAGTCCTTTATTATTTTACAATTTTCGCAATAGTTAATAAAATATTATCAAAGAATGAAAATGCCTATGAAAGCCAAACACAGGATGTACGCGTTTAATGAATTTATTCAATCAATACACTAATATCTGCGGATACACTAATATCCTTCTCAATATCGCAAAACAATAAGAAGACAATTAAATCAGTGCTCGCAAAGATTTGCACATTTCGGGCCGATTCCGGCGCTCTACTCCCACTACCGTTCGAAGCTCGGCGCTCGAGCCGCCGGGCGCTCACGTGACGCTCTAGCTCTCTGTAGCTTAAACGTGCGAAGGTCGTAATTTATGTTATTAAAGAATATTTTTGTCTCGCAAAATAATTTTTATTTTCTTGAAAAAATCAAATACTAAATTTTCTATTATAAAATATTTTATTATAATAATTCTTTTTAAAAACGTTTCATAATGTTGTGTTGAAAGTCCGACAATTATCGGCGCACAATCACATTTGAAAACAAAAAAAATTGATTAAATATATTCGTAACATCTAACTTCGATCGTTCGGCGTTCTTTACTTCATTCAATAATAATTCTTGCCTACCAAAAACTATTTAATAATTGTTATAAATTTACATCGAAAAGTCCTAGAATAACTAAAAGAAGTTTCTACAACAGACTTGCGGAGACTGAAATCAGGAAATACGTAAATCTGGAAATTCCGTGTTTTCCATACGAAGTCTTACAAAGTCTCAAGTAACAAGGATTCTATATCGCAATAAACTATTTTCTTCTATAAACGAATATAATTTTATCATTTTTAATCTTACCTAACGATTAATTGTTAACATTCTCTGTAACGTATAAAATACCATCTTTATGTAATTGTTTAAAAAAGAATGTTAAACAATTACATAAAGACAATATAAAAATTTCTCGATGTATTATAGAAACTTCTCGATGTAAATTTATAACAATTTATAACAATTATTGAATAGTTTCTAGTAGGCAAGAATTATTATGACAAAATGTTTTAGAATATTTAGTATTTAATTTTGTTAAGAAAACAAAAATTATTTTGCAAGAAAAATATTCTTTAATAACATAAGGTACGACCTTCGCACGTTTAAGCTACAGAGACGCTTCTGAGTTAGACACGTGAGCGCCTGGCGGCTCGGTCACCGAGCCTCGAGCGATAGTAGGGGTCGCTCGCCGGAATTGACCCGAAATGTGCAAATCTTTGTGAGCACTAAATTAGATGATTTAGTCATGCAATTAAAAAATGAAATTAAGAACTGAATTCTGCGTGTGGCTGTGTCTAAAGATGTAGACGCAAAGAAATTATGATGTCCAAGCGTATTTTTATTGTAATTATTAAGTTTACAAATGATTTAAAAATTAAACAAACATGTATAATAAATAATCACACTGATAAAATATTGGACTTATATGATAAACGCAAAAACAAATCCTTCGGAGAATGTCAGTTCTATTTTTCGCTCTCATGTCACTGACGCAATCAAAAATTAAACGATATATAAATATTATATTGATAAAGATGGTAAGGAGGGGGAAGCATATGAAGTCCTTGTAAATAAATTGGAATATATAACGTCGAGAGATTCCGCGTCATTTTTAATATTTAAGCCATTTATTTACTTATGAAAATTATGTAAAACGTCAACCTTTCATGTAAAAAATCTTCTTCATCTAAAATATTTATGTTCTCCCGATCAAATTCATGTGGAAAATCAAGTCTGTGTGCAGTAACTGAATGTATCGTGTTCCAATTGATGTGATTTTCGTGTTCTTTAATACATACTTTTAAGATCTGTTTGTCCCACATATGACAATTTTTGGAATTTATTTTACATATGACATTGGAATAAGAAAGAGAGAGCTCGTCTTTTTCAACGCGGATGAACTTTAATTTATTTATACCTTCGTATGCCATGCTTATATAAGAACTTTTATTAAAAAGATGTTTAATTTTTTCAATAATGTAAGTAATAAAAGGTATCGTAAAAAAAACTTTCGTTTCTCTTATTTTTGTTAATGTTTGTGCTTATTGCGTTCTTATTGCTATTACTATTTACTATACTATTTAACTATTCAAAATTTTTGTGTAATCTTTTTTTGATAATGGCAAAAATCATATTTAATGGATAACCATTTTTTAATCCTTATTATTTTATCAAAATTTTTTCTGATCGAACGTTAGAGGAGAAAGAAGCAAGACTTTATCCGTTAATTTTAAGATAATG
>NW_017304417.1:772983-781120 GCF_001594115.1 Trachymyrmex septentrionalis | reverse complement strand
TATATATATATATTATTGCGGTGTCCTGTTAATTTAAATCCAAAAAGGTTTAATAACGTCCATCAAGTTAAGAGTGTCTCCACCCATCTTCAAAGTAAACTTGAGTCGTGGATGATAAGATATTTAACAATTCTTCGATGTTAATTTGATTCATAGTGCAATGTCCTCAACATATCTAAAATAGAACGAAGGAGACACAGATTGAAGGAGAAGAACACGTTTCTAAGTCACGCATGATTATGTCAGCTACGTAGGCTGTTGAAAAAGATTCTGCAAACAATATGAAAAAAAACATGTAAAATTCAGTAAACGGCTTTATTGTTTTTCGAAGTATTCGCCTTTAAGATCGATACATTTTTGTATACGCTCGAACCAATTTTCGAAGCATTTTTACTCTAAAGCTGTAATCTCAGAAATCAGTGTACGAAATGTTTCAACAGCTGCTTCAGGCCACTCAAATCGCTCACGATACATCTTATTTTTAATGTTTGGGAACAAAAAGAAGTCATTAGGTGATAAATCAGGTGAACACGGATAATGTATTATCAATTCGACATTATTACTGGATAAAAAATCAACGGTTTGACATGCTGTGTGACAGCTGGCGTTGTCATGATGAAGGATGATGCGACGATTTCGGTTTGTTCTACGCAATTTATTTATGACTTCTGGCAAACAAATTGTTGTATACCAATCAGTATTTACAGTCCTCCGATCCTCTAAAGCCACGGTTGTCACATGTCCGGTATAACCGAAGAAACAAGCAATCATTTACTTAGCAGCACTCCGTGAACGAACAACTTTTGTTGGTTTCGGTTCATTTTGAAATACTCAAACAGTGGATTGTTGTTTACTTTCGGGCTCATACGAATAGATCCATGTTTCGTCCCCAGTAACGATGTTGTAGACCAAATTTGACCGACATCGGTTGAATTTCTTGAGCATTTCTTTGCTCCATTTAACACGAGCCTGTTTTTGAGCTTCGATCAAATTGTGTGGGATCCAACGACTACAAAGTTTCCGTACGCTCAAGTGATCATGCAAAATCGTATGTAATGCTGTCAATGCCTAAGGATGCCTGAATCTCGCGGTATGTTATATGCCGGTCTCGCTCAATCATTTCACGCACAGCATCACCACATTAGTGGCAACAACAGACGACCTTCACGGAATTCATCACTAAGAAAGGTATGTCCATGCTGAAATTCGGCAAACCAATTATAAACAGTCTTATTGAATGGTGCTTCATCCCCAAAAGCCAAATGAAGTCGATCGATGCATTGTTTCGGAGTTAGATTACATTTGTAATCGTAAAAAATCATTGCCCGAAAGTTTTCACGCGAAATTTCCATTTTCTTACAAAATAACTTCTTTTAAAATACTATGCAAACAAAACTAGTTGGCTTGAATACAAACTGTCAATTGAATTATAGGCTAAATAACTAACTAATTTTAACTAATAAATAACTAATTTTACGGATATGATAGTAGGAGAATATTGGCGCCACTGGAAGTACTAGATTGCAGAAATTTTTCCAGCAGCCTACTATGGAAGATAGAGATAAGTCCATAAGTATTCCAAAGGTCTGTTTCTAGAATTTATCATTGAACGTAAAAAACATGGAATTAAGAACTAGTGTTTTAATTCAATGATGAACTCATTCGAGATGTTATTATAGTATTATCTTGTATCAAATTTCATTTGTTTTTCACGCTTACAATAACCAAATCAACTGGAACATTCGTAAATAACGAAACTACGTCTAAGGATAAAATAATTTCATTATTAGATATGCTAATTTGAGAAATACTTTTAACTAATCTGAATACGTATTGAAAACGTAAGACCAGCGCCAAGATTAACGGTCAAGTCGCGGACGATTCTCGCGAATCCGTGATTACAAAATCCAAGAAACGGCACGCGACGTTCAGGGATATTGTACATTCTGAGTGGTCTCGTGGCGACGTGCATGCGCGCCTTCTTGGCGCACGGGACGTGCATTTTCCCATAAATCTTAAGATCATAAAATTTTGGAGAACACTTTCCCATACTACAGATTCCTGTCAACATCCTTTTCTCCCCCAAAATCTTGACCAATCTGAGAACAAAGAAAAATCCTACTACTAGATAACGAAACCTATTTAACCAATCCGAATTTGAACAATCTGGGGCGATTAGTATAAAAATCGCGGTTTCGCGGCCCTCGGTATCATTTTTCCTTGAGTTTTGGGAGGCTACAGTTATCGCGATATTTAAAAAGGCTTCAACCGATTCTCGAAGCCTTTTTCTCCAGTAGAATCAGTGCTAAAGAAACATCACCAGCCTTGCACATCCTGACCGGAGGACCTCCAACGATGAGCATCTCAGTAGTAAGTCAGTATATCTCTATTCTCTGACTCCCTCCTCGCTTTATCTGTCGGTAATTTATTTCAATATTTCATTTTGTCTCTTTTTATTATTCATTTGTTTTTATTTTATTTTTATTCTTTTTTTTCTTTTTTCTCCCTTTTTGACCTCCCATGTGCAAGAAAATAAAAACATTGCAGTCCGTTCACGTTATAATTTCAATTTGTCGCCGTTGTCTCACGATAATTGTTCGCCCCCTGTCGACCGGTCATTCGTGTCCGCTAACATTATCCTCATCCGAGGAAAATTAGATCAAACCCTCTCAAATCCACTCATCAAAACCTCCTTCTCTTTTATTATCTCGCTATCCTCTCCGTAACTCTTCCATTCTGCCACGATACTTTTCACACACAGACACACATACACACACACACACACACGCGCGCGCGCGCGCGCGCGAGATGTAAATTCGATCGTGTAACCTCCCCGTGATACACCTCGGGTAATGCTAATACGGCGGCAAAATTTTTAGAAATTTTCAGAGAAAAGACTATATGCACTACTCACTTTAAATCATTTAGTAAAAAAAATTGTAGCATAATGATAAAAAATTATTTTATTTAAAGAGAAAATGTTAACCCTTACTTACAATTAAAAAAGTTATGGCTTTAAAATGTTTTTTCGTACATCGCTCCGCGACCATTCTTCGCGGAAATATGTGAAATTTGAATTTGGTTTTTTTAAACGCTGATTTTAAGTGACTCTAATTTTGTTCAATAGTTGCATGCAAATTTCAAGATACAATAACTTCGTCAAAGGACCATTTTTGCTTCAACGTTGAATAACTCGATGAAAAAAAATCGTACGGAGCTTCGTAAAAAAGTAAATTAAAGGTAAAGATTCGCTTTGTATGATGTAAATCGCATTTGTATACAATTTTTATTTCACCCCATGGAGCTTCGCAAATTTCATAAAAAATTTTGAGGTCTGATATATCTTCATTTATGTTTGTGTAACTTTATGAAATTTCCATGAGACCGTTTTTTTTAAGTAGCGATCCGAAAAATAGAGGTTTCTACCTGTAAAATGCTTTTTTAGATATCCCGATACGACAATTTTTGATGAAGTTATTGTATCTTGACATTTGCCTATTTTTGCAGAGTGAACAGGTGTTACGTCAATTTTGTTGCCAAGTGTATATATAAAAATAAATATGGATTAACCGGGATTAATTTTGGTTCAAAATTATTTCTTCTCTACCATTCCTTCCTTCCAACCTCAGCGGCATCGTGTTACACGCGCATCATTACTATCGCGCGTGACCGTACTATCGCGCTCTCTAAAATAATAATATAATTCGATCGAATAAAAACAATATTTCATGAATAATCATATTGACTAAACGCTAAAGGATTACGTAAGAAGATGACAACGCATAAGAGATGGTAAGTATAAATAGCGCACGGTGGGGACCGCGTTCGACAGTAGTAGCGACGAGGACCAGCGGCGGACCGCGCCCGGTGGCAGTGGTGAGAACCGGCGGCGGCGACAGAGGCCGGCAGCAGCGGATCGCGCTGCAACGCAAGTTTCCGTACATCCCCCGCTACATAATTTCCTGCTGCTGCACTCGGGATATCCTCCTTCTCCCCCGCCCCGTAACGTCATCCCCTGCGACGTCATCCACTGTGAAGTCATTCTCCTCGTCTAGTAACGTCACCTCTTGTGACTTCATTTTCCTCTCCTCTTCCCTGCGACGTCATCCCCTCCTCACCCCGCGGATCCACTTCTCCTTCGAAAGACCTGAGTGAGAATCCGCCTATGTACCCTACTATTAAGAATACATCATTTTGGGGACATATGTTTGTTCTGAAACACTGTGCGTGCATGCGCACACACAGGGTAGGGCAATAAATTTATCCACCTTGAATATCTCCGCTATTTTTAGAGATGTGAAAATATTGTAATTACAAAAGTTATATCAAGAAAATAATATTTGGCAGTAATAATTTTTCTTATGGGAGCGCTTCGGAGATTTCAAAGTCACCTCCATTTTGTTAAACGGTATGCTATACTTTGTAACTTTAGTTTAACTGTAACGGGTGTTTAGATTTCAATGACTTATAGTACATCAATGCAACATTGCAATCGTTGAATTCCTGAAGCACGTACACTTCTTAACATTTCCGAACTGACTGTCGTATGATGTTGCAATAAGTTATTACTAATTTTGTGACAGTGTTCCTTTTGATATGATTTTTGTATTCGATTATTCTAGTCTTTAATTGTCTGAGCGTTGTCTCACATAGGTTGAATTACAATCCTTACACCTGATTTTGTAATCTATATTCTTCTTAGACAATTTTGGATCCATATCTTTATGAGCTTTTACAATATTGTTAAGTTTAGTCATACTAAAGAAAGAAAGTCTCATATTTAAATTTTTGGTAATATATTTAAATTTGTTCGAATTATATTCATTGAATAGTATTGTAAACCAAGAATTTCTTTTTTCGTCTACATTATCACCATTACCATTATTTCTCAACGAATAAATTCAGAATTTATTAACAAACTTTATGAATCAATTGAAGGCGCTTAATCATGCACCATCCAGCTGGCTAACTGCGTTTTCTCTAAGAAATTGTAATTGACCACTTCACAAACATTGTGGATACTAAAAATAATGGAAAACATGCGAATATCGTAATCTTATGTATTTCATCGCTTACTTAATCACCACATGGATTCAACTATGTGTACTGAAGATGGCTAAAAAGCAGAAACATGTATACAAATTAATAATTAAGTATATAAGATATAATTTAATAATTTAAAATTTATCGCGTACATAGTACAGCGCTAATTCCCAATAGCCAAATTTATTATAATTATAATTGTATTTTTTATATCAGGGAATTAAGATTATCATTTGTTTAAGTCAAAAAGTTCTTTATCATTTTGCAATTTTCGCAATAGTTAACGAGATATTAATTTTTTAAAATTAACGAATAAACGGATAAAATCGATGTATACTCGTAAGACAATTTTAAAATATCTTTCAGTGTTCTTTGTGAAATATTTTAAAGATGTTTCTTGAAGAACTCTTAGAGATTACTTAAAAATATTTTAAAATTCTTGAAGCTTCCACGGGTGCTCTCTATATAAAGATTATGCGTTTCGCGGGTTTCCTCCGTGTCCAGATCCATTTTTGAAATATCAACGTTCACGAAACTGTGACGGACGATAAAAACGTCACGTCACAGTACTTAAACATTATTAAAATCTTGACGTAACTAAACTTTTTTTTAATTGTTTTATAATCAATTTTCTATCAGATTGAGAAATAGTTAAAGGATCAACACCATGCATATTAATAGGGCCATAAAATATATAGATATTTATTCTTAACTTCTTTAATATTATCTTTTTAGTCACTTAAAAACTTCTAAATTTTAAAACAGAAATTTTATTTTAAACATTTGATTAATATATTATTGTAAAAAGGTACAAAATGCTTTTCAATGACGTTCACTAACTTAAAAAATTGAAGATTACCTTAGATTATTTCAGTTTAGCTACTTCAAGAATACCTAGAATTAAAATTAAATTAAATTACCTACAGATTATTTGATATTACCATTAGATTACATAAGGCTTTAGCAGAAAGCTGACTTATAATCTTAGAACAGCGTTTTATAACTTAAGTCTTATGTTTTTAGTAACTCGCAGTATCTTATGACTTATGTTTTAAAAGCACCTCATATTTACATGCCTTTAAGACATAAATTATAAGATACATAGTTATTGTGCGTTACTAAAGACATAAGTCATAAGATACTGTGTTACTTAAGTCACAAGACATTGTCTTAAGATTATAAATCAGCTTTCTGCTAAGGCCCTTAGGATTTCCTATTAGATTGCCCAAGATTACTTGAGAACGAAAGATTATTTAGATTTACCAAAAATTACCTTGGATTATCCAAAATTTCGTTTAGATTACCGCTGAATTATCTAGCCCTTATAAAATATCTCAGTGATCAACTCCTCGATTTATAATTTATTTTTCTAGTTTAATCTCCAAAAAATATATTTTTACTACCACTAACGGATCTAATCGTGATCTGCGATATTTCTTTTTGTATTTTTGTCGTCTCACCCGATATCAGGCACAGAAATATTTGAAGAGGATTCACTAAAACCATCTCATCTGGGAGCTCGGTACACGCAGGTCGTATCGTTCTGTATTTCTTTCGTTGCCGTTTAGTGATTATCGCAAAATATCTACAGAGGATTCATGAGGAGAAGGAACTTCTTAAATAAACTGCATTTCTCTCCGATTAAAGTTACCAGAAATGAAAGCGATGATCCGTCGAAAGAAAGACGCTGAAATAAATCTGCCATAGTGGAGCAACATTTAACATTTGAAATGACCAGGAGGCAGCCTGTAATAAAGATCTCCTTCTAATTTGAAATACTTGTCATATCGCGCAAGGATCTGCAACCAACGAAGACTTACGCGATTCGCGAGATCGCGTGAGCAATAAAGGTCAATCGATACGAGATATGGTTCTAATTAGAGGAGGGGACTAACGATCTGCGTGGATCCGCGGAAAAATCCCAATCGGCATTAGTATTGTGGCTAAGCCAGAACGTTGCCATTGTAAGGGAGGATGCATGATCCTTGCGATGACGCGAGAAACTACCGAGACGACTGGTTCGAGAGATTGGAGAGATCGAAGAAGAGCAAACTTGGTGAGACACAGAGTGTCACATTATTTGTAAAACCGCCGACCACGAGACTCCGTGTCGCGTATTATAGGATCGCGTATTAAGAATTCTATATTATATGGATCGCGTATTAAGAATTCTGGAGATTTCGTGCGGCCGATTTTCCGGCTGCCGCGTAATATAGTGATTGCAAGTCGTTCTGCCCGAAGACCATTTTTAGAGAACTATCCGAATAGCGCTTGCCACAGCTAAATCATATCTGTATAATTGTGTGTTGAGAAAGAAACTTTGTTTCTCGCGGCCTCAAAATCATTTTCGAGTAGAGAAATATTCAATGTCGCGTAGCTGTTATTTTTTCACGTTATATCGTCTTTGGTGATTATACAAGCTTCTGCTTATTGACAATACGATCTTAGTTGTAACATATTTGTGTCGTATTTATTTGTATCCTTTGTATCCGGTAAGACCTCCGGTAACATCGAAATCTTGTGATCTTATTTAATCGATGCGTATACAATTAGATTTCGTTATTTTCGTTGCGGATGCTGGGCCCTAAAAGAAAAGCCAAGCTCAAAGATTATACATTATAAAGACTATCTGTGTTCGCATATGTATTACCATGCGAACTAATGATAATGATGCTACATCGGCAGCTCCATTACCGGTGTGTAATTCGACTTCGCAAGAAGGCTTGAGACTGAAGCGCGGCGCGCGTATCGATATCCGCCTGCGATACGCGGACTTCCGCCGGGGCGAGAGTCAGTGGGACACGAGACACCGCGCTGGTATTCTGCCCGCAACATCCGTAAAACTTTCGAAGAATCCTCGAATTGTTAAGTTTGTGACACGCACACCCACCATCCTGTCGCGAACCTGAGGCGTAGTGATCGAGACGGTATCAAGCGTATTGTGAACCACTGTGAAACTATTAAACTGTAGTAGCCAATATAGTAAACGGCCATTATTACACCTCGTGGGCATCCCGATCCTGAACCTGCATTTATCTAGTTTCACGTTCACGGGTTTACGGTCTTAATGAAAGTCGTCGCCCGACCCGAAACA
>NW_017304417.1:761456-767161 GCF_001594115.1 Trachymyrmex septentrionalis | reverse complement strand
GTCGCGAACCTGAGGCGTAGTGATCGAGACGGTATCAAGCGTATTGTGAACCACTGTGAAACTATTAAACTGTAGTAGCCAATATAGTAAACGGCCATTATTACACCTCGTGGGCATCCCGATCCTGAACCTGCATTTATCTAGTTTCACGTTCACGGGTTTACGGTCTTAATGAAAGTCGTCGCCCGACCCGAAACAATCTGTAATTTGATGTTGGCAGAATATATTTATTACTCTCTTTTCTTTGTTACCTTATGTGCAGTTTTTTCAGCCTATTTCTCTCGTCCTCCGATATCCTTTCCGCTTATACTCCCTCTACCAATTCTGGGGAGGGGGGGGGGGCTGAGTGATCGGATTTAATGAATTACAAGTAAATATTATTTATTATGTAAAATATTATGTAGAATTAAATAAAAATGAGTGAAAGAATGGCACGCTCTCTCGCGTCTGGCGCTCAATTCGTATTTGGTGAGAAGTGATGACGATTTGCTAAAGATCAGCTTACTGAACGATCCTTAAGATAATATTCCTGTTAATCATCTATCTGCATTGTTGCTGCCATGTTGTCGAAAATAAAGCGCATTAGTTTCGGCAAATTTAGAACAAGATATATAAGTTATTTGCCTGTGATATGATATTTCGTGAATTCAACATGTGTTGCTGCCAACTTACCATGTATTTGCTATCAACGATTTATTCATGTTGCTCTTACGTTTTCGAAAATGAATGATAAATCAAAAAGTTTTCCATGAATGAAAGTTATTTTATTAACAATAAAATAAACAATAATTGTTCTCCGTTTGCTCTGAATCTCTACTGATACGAAATGTTTCAAATCTGCCCTCGTGTTGAATACGTATGATCATGTATTACATTTTCAGCAAATACACAGCAACTAGTCGAAAATTTGTGCTCAGCATTAAATTGAATAATTTTGGGAAATATGCTTGATGATCAGGGATAATTCATTATTCGGAAAATCTAATAGAGAACGCGACGAAGTTGTGCCGTCACTCGCGAGTTAGATGGTCACAACATATGTACCGTTATCGGGCGATAAAAATTGTTTATGAAATTTCCAAAATGTTTATCGCCAGAACTATTTCGAAAACGCTAAAATGAAGTCAGAACTACACACTGGAACTGCGATGGAATAATCAGAATTCTTAAAACTCGGCCAGCATGCATGTATCAGCTGTATATACCCATATGTACCAATATCGGACAATTTCTTTGGTTTTATAGCCAAATAAATATAATTTAACTATAGAACCTTTTATATTCTGGTACTTTATAACTCATACGTTCGAATTCTAGTGAGATGCTGAATGGTGAGATGCAAAGTTAGCATCTCATTTTTTGAAACATTATTTTTTAACATAATTCGATAGAACTATTGCTAAAACCTACCTAAAACTATAAAACTATAAAATTATATATATAGTGTATACGAGCAGAACTGTTACTTCATGCGATGTCAATATATAATATGTTAGTTTCGTGTATAGCATAGACATTACGAGACAGTAGTACAGCCTTATACGTTTTCATGTCCTTTCAACAACGTCTAAATTATCGCGCAAACATCACGCCTCCATTCGCTTATAATACTATTATATAATACTATTATAATACATCAGAGAATATTTTCATCAAAGTCTCGGCACTTTTAGCTAAAGTCAAAAAAGCTATTTATTGTTTTTTATTCTTTATTTTTAGCTTAAATTCTTACCGATAAATCCCTTCTTCGCTAATTCCAACGTAAATCTTCTAGTAATTTTCTCCAGTTCGTGTTCCGAATAGTTCTTTGGATTAATCTTAATTCCAGCTTTTGCGCCGCCGAATGGTACGTCGACGCACGCACATTTAAATGTCATCAAGGCTGACAGAGCCTTAACTTCATCCCGTGAAACGTCCATCGAGAAGCGAATACCTATAAACATAATAAAAATATAATATAAATTAATTTATTTTTTACAGACATAAATAAAATGTAAACCTAGTTACATAAAGAGGAATTAGCTGTCAATTTTCAACGTTTTATATTTTTGTCATAAGATGATAAGTATGTATAATGTATTGTAAATATGGAAATCAATTATAAAAAACAAACAGTATTTCATAAATTTATGAAGATTCTTAAGTCGTATAGTTCATCAAATGCAATAAATTTTATATTTTTCGTATTTATGTATTATTTTTATAGAATTAAAAATCTATCTCTATAAATTAGAGTATAAACAATAAAACAATTTAGACTACATGATTTCATATAAAAAATTGAAAAATTGGTTATGTGAAGTTAGCATCCCAACTATAGTACTCAGGAGTTCTGATTAGAGTTCTCGCTTTCTTTTGACGAGACGAAGAGTTCTATATAATTTATAACAAAAGTTAATAATTGTTTTTAAATAATTTTTAAAAAATGGGGTGCTAACTTCTCATCAAAAATCGAGATCGAATAGTTCTGAGCTCAATAGCTTCATTTCGTGAATACCTAGAGTTCCTAATGCATAAAAAAAATTAAAAATTTTCGAAAAATCAATTTTTAGATACAATAGTTCTGATTAGAGTTCCTGCTTCCTTTTAACGAGACAAAGAGTTCTCTGTATTTTTTAATGCAAGATAAATTTAATAACAATTTTTAAATAATTTTTGAAGAATGGGGTGCTAAACAAAATTCGAGCTCAAATAGTTCTGAGCAGCTTAATAGCTCTATTTTGTAAATATCTAGAGTTCCTAATACTTAAAAAATAATTTTGACACATACAAAAATTTATTTAAAAAAATTCTGTAACCCGTTAATTATCATTCTAACAATTTCAAAGAGTTCTGAGCGATTAAAACACAGACTTAAAAATAAAAGAGATATATACTTAAAACGAAATTTGAAAAATCGATTACAGAAGTACGTGTTTCCTTATGTAGACATCCAATCGCTTTGTGACATAATACTTTTCGACAGAACTCGTCGAGAACTCTAATCAGAACTATTGGAACTTTTAAAAAATTTTTCGACATCGGACTTAGAAAATTTTTAATAATAGAGTTTAAATGTCTCCATATCTCTTCACCTAATACTTTTCGTTAGGGCTCGTCGAGAACTGCCCAGAACTCCAATCAGAACTACTCAGATCTCTCAAAAAATATTTGATGTCCTTTCCCACAATGTCATTACATAAGCAAAATTATGACATAAGCGCGATAAATATAAAAAATATTTTTTCTATATTAAAATATATGTACATGCTTTTATATAGTACATATAACATAGTTGAAGATGCCTAATTGGATACAAATGACACATTATGTTCAATTACAATTGGAACATCTTAAGAACCATAAAATTAAAATTTGTGTTTCTAACATATTTCACATGACTCAAACCCTTCACTCTTCATGTTAATTTAACACAAGATGAGTAAGTTAGAAAGTTATAAATTAATATAATGGAACAAAAATATTATATAGAAAATTAACAACACAAAACGGATATAATTGTAAAATTATGATCTTTTATTAAAAATAACATTTATGAGACATGTCAAAGTAACATGATTTAATAAATTTAACAAATATAATATGTTAAATGAACACATTTTAAACATTTTAATTCATGTTCAAATTAACGTTTTGAGAAACATCATTTTTATGTTATGTGTTTGCTCACTTATAAATTGTGTTATTTTAACAATAATAAATGATGAAAATCAATTCCTAACAAAGTATTCAAATAAAACAATTACAATTATATCGAATTAACACTCGGACATAATAAAAATTCTACACAAAATTTTAACGAGGACTTGAGTGGATTGTTTCTAACACAAATACAAGAAGTTTTCCTTTGTAATTAAAAGTTTTAGAAATTATTATGGCAAAAGGCGATCTGATCAGAAATTAAAGTTATTTGACCTCAAAGGTTGGGAAAATCGATTAAGTCTCACGAAATTTCTTTTGAGAGTTCCAATTGTTTTGACTAGAGTTTTGAAAAGTACGTCGAATTCTGCCGAAAAGTATTACGACTCAAATCGATTGGAACGGTTTTTAAGATACGCGACATTTGAACTCTGTCATTGTAAATTTTCTAAGTTCAACGTCGAAAAATTTTTTGAAAGTTCCAATAGTTCTGATTAGAGTTCTATGTAGTTCTCGACGAGTTCTATCGAAAAGTATTATGTCACAAAACGATTGGATGACTACATAAGGAAATATAGTACATACTTCTGCAAGCGATTTTTCAAATTTCGTTTTAAGTATATGTCTCTTTTATTTTTAAGTCTGTGTTGGTTTTAACCGCTCAGAACTCTTTGAAATTGTTAGAATGACAATTAATGTGTCACATAATTATTTTATAAAAAATTTTTCAAAAAAATTTTTTTTTCACACTAGGGATTATTAAAACATAATTATGTGCTTTTAGAAATGAGTCTTAGTTTTACTAAAAAAAAAAAATAAAAATAAAAGAGAAGAAAATGTCGTGTTATGTATTAATATACGTACATTCACATAGTAGTACGTAGTTATCCTTTAATATTTTCTAAACCATATGTATGTATTGTAAATCTTGTATTATACGTATGTAATACTATTAGACTAAAGATTGAGATTAAGATTGAGATTGGAATTAATCAGAAGAAAGAAAACCAACATCAAGTTTAGTAAATTTTGCTTTGATTAATTAAATCTAATCTCAATCTCTCTGATATAGATATAAATCGATAAAATAGCGATGCTATTGGAGTTCGATTTTTAGGAACGATACTCATAGTTTTAAGATCGTCTTAAGTAATATCTTAAGATGCTAATATGACTTTCTGATTGGTCCACAATATCTTATGGCTCTACTTAAGGGGATACTGAAATTGTCGATATATTGCAGATAAAAAACTTCGAATTTACTGAACGAAATCACAAGTCCGTTTAAAGGATTAAAGTAAACGCAAAATTGGGAGGTGCTGCAGTGGATTTTATATCAAAATCGAAAAAAAAGTTAAAAACTTACATTTTTTTAGCTCGAAGAACTGTCATCTGACGTAAATGGTTCCTTAATACAAAAGTTTTATAGTTGGTATGGACGAAATGGTAGTGCAGCATCCGACGTATTATGTGCACATACTCAGTTTACAGAACTAAGATTGAAAGTTTAAAAAGGTTTATATCAATCTGCAAATTACGTATACACGAATACTGAGCGAATATTCAGAATGGTAAACAAAACAGTAACACAGTATATACAGTAGCCGCAACTCTCCTGATTTTGTTGACCAAAATGGAGTGCGCATGCGTGAAATAAGTAAATTGCTCTGTCTCTTTTCTTCCTTTTTTTATTGCTCTCTCTCTCTTTCTTTCTCTATTTAAATAAGCGTTTCAATGTTCCACTTAAACATTTGTCTTTCAAGCATACATAGTTCAGAGTAGAAATTTAGAGGGAAGTATTACGTATATTGTCCATTTGAAAAAGTGAACAAAAAGTAACATAGAAAACCGAGCAAGAAAGATTTCTTTTTATTTATTGTATTTTAAACTTATTTTTGGACACATATATATATACGAGGTCTGTTCAAAAAGTATCGCGAATTTTGTGTTTTTTCAAAAATTATTTATTTATTCATGAATATCTATTTTGTCCCCTTCAAAGTAATCCCCATCAGATATTATACACTTGTGCCAACGTTTTTTCCAATCCTCGAAGCACTTCAAAA
>NW_017304417.1:750804-760864 GCF_001594115.1 Trachymyrmex septentrionalis | reverse complement strand
ATATAGTTTAAATATGCGTGTTTACTTTTATATAACGTAATTTTACAATATATAGCTCTTATTATATAGTCCTTACAATATTTATAAGCAGGATCTTAATTTAATTTAATTAATTTCAAATCGAACTTTAAGCACCTGCTTCCGATTAGCAATAAAATGTACGAGTACATTTACTTTTCACACTGTTTACAATATTATCTAAAGCACAAATTTAACTCACACATTCTATATTTGATTTTTTTATAAATTTTGCGCAAAAAGTCTACAGCATTACATATATTGATAATACAATTTTCACCTAAAAGTGTTACAAAATATTTAAATTTTTTATTGACGATATACGTATACTGGCACAGCTCAGAGAATACATTCTGGACGCAATGTTTGAGTTCAAACATAAAGAGCACAGTTGACGGTTTTATATACAGACATGTTTCGAGCAATATTAATTTGACCACATTCACATCACGCATTTTTACGATTTTTATCACTAGATCTTGGATCGATAATGATGAAGGTGCGATTGATTGCACGAACCACACAATATCCGCGTGTCTTTCGATGAAAGCCTGCCATATTTCACGAGGTAAGATTATGTTGTTACCTTGGTTGTCGTCAATTTCCACAAAAGACACAAGTCCCACGACGATTCCGACATCCAGGTATTTATAAGCTGTAGAAGTAAGAGTAAATCTTCCCAATATACGAGGTATATGACGGGGTTTATTACAAGAAGATGCTCTGCACAAGAAAGTATAATATATACGAGGGTGGTCCCAGAAGTACCCGACGTACAAATGGCGGTTGTTGTATAAAAAAAATCACTGTAGAGGAAAGCACCAACTTTCTAAAGCTTAACTATGAAGTTTGAAGACGCTACGTTGTTCAGTATTTGTTTGGCAGCCATCAATAGTGGACGATCTCGGTGAATTTGCAAAGATGGAAAAAATTGGTCATCGTTATGTGATACAATATTTTCATTTGAAAGGTCTTAGCCCAACCAATATCAAAGCCGAGCTGGATTCTACTCTGGAGGAGTCTGCTCCTTCGTTTACAACAGTAAAATATTGGGTGGCAGAGTTTAAACGCGTTCTCTCTATTTAAATTATTAAATAAAAAACGTATGATAAAATATTTTTGCGCGCGAAAAGAAGATACAACGGGAGCGACGACGCAGCGGGTAAGATAACGAAACATAAAAGGGAGAGAGGTGATAAGTATATGCTGTAAGTGTATGCGGTGCGGCGGCGGCGAGTGATGAAAAAAATAAGGAATGCATTGTAATCAATCGACCGGGGTCCTATTACAGCGATGCCGCCGGGACTTCCCGCACCTTCCTCCGCCCGCGCCTACGAGTACCCCCCCGCGCCGACGAGTACCCCCCGCGCTCCGCGCTCCCCTCAGAGGACCAGAGTTAGAACCCGCCATACTACGAGTATACTACTATTATCGATATAAACTTTTCTTTTGAAACTTTTAAGACTCCTGAGTCATCACAGCTATATTGAATCGTGACATCAAAAGTAAGAAATAACACGTTTATTTTTATTGCGTGTCATTTATAAAAAAAAGATAATTTGGATAAAACAAAATGATAAGATTGCTTTAAAACATTTGTAAAAATAGACAAAAACTATGCTTACCTGACAGTCAGTAAATAATCGTAAAAAGTGATAAAAGGCACATAAATTAAAATTTTTAATTCCGTTTAGTAAATTCGGAGATTTATATCGATCTGCAAAGTCCAATTGGCCACTTCAGCATCCCTTAAGAAAATTTCAAAATTTTATCTATTTTATCACCGATGGAATGCAATTATTTTAACGAGATCATTTTTATGCGATTATTTTTAGTGAGATATCTTGTATTAAGCTTTTTAAAATATTCTGTTAATACATTTATAAATTCAACAATAAAAAACAGAAGTAATAGCCATAATTCGAAGTTAGATCTTTAATGCTTAACACTAGAACTACCAAGGCGGTCATTTTGATTCAACAAAGTTTTTTTTTTTTCTTGATTTAACTCAATTTCATTCCGTGACTTTTCCTAAATAGTAATAGTATTGTAAGAAGGCCGTATCCGTTAGCTCTATCATTAACGTATGATCGAGAATTTCATATTCTACCTAGAAATACCAGAGCGATCAATTTGACCGAATACGTTAAATCAATAACATAACACCAATATATAAGTTTCACATTCATGATACATATTTAAAAATTTTTTATGATTTAATTTAATTTTTAAAATTTAAAAACATACTGTATGATAATATAAATGTGCGTATATATAAAAAATATATTTTCTCCTTCCTTTATAGATGACCAAAAAATTAAAACTTTAAAAGATTATGTAAAATAGAGTGGTCCATAAGAAAATAAAAAATGGAGAAATATTTGTGGTTAAACGAAACTAAAATAAATTTGATGGAAGGTTTTATGCGAGAATATCACCAAATCAGAATTTGCTACCTAAATATACTAGAAAAATCATAAAATATTTCTCCATTTTTTTTAATTCCCAGACCACTCTATTTTACTGGTCTTTTGCAAATTGTAATCTGCACCTTACATTCATCAAATTTAAATACTTTTCTGGCAGTTCTATATACCATTTAGATTGCATTCTTGGAGCCTTCGTCAAACGTGCACTTATAGAAAGATTAAGTTCATTTTCAATTTCATTTGGTGATTTGAATGGATCAATCTTAGAAACGTATAATTTTACGATCAATTCGACATGTAGTTTTTCGTTTCAAATCTCTAGTTTTTTTATCATTTTTAATTTTTGTTTGCATTTCTACCAGTTTGCTAGAACGGCCAATAATTTTAATAATTTCTCTTTGCGATTTGCTTTCGTTCTAAAGTTAAAATTTTTATTCTTTTATTAGCTTTACAATGAGTATTTCGCCTCATTTAGCTGTAATTTTAGATAATTGATTAAATTTTGTTATAATTTTACTAGACATAATCTATAAAATTATAATAATTAATACGTAATACACAGTTTTATATTAATTAATTTATTTTGACTTTATTATTTTGATCAAACTATTGATAGCGTAAAGTATTTTAAAATTTTCCAATACGATATACACTTTATTTCAACAACAGTTTGTTACAATTTTGAGAATGATATGAGCTGTTGTTACTGTACAATAAATAGGGCTACAGAAGATAAATTCGTAAAATAAGCAGTTTATTTATTTTAATGAAAGTGGATCTATTTTTATAACTACCACCACTGTATATTAAAATCGATTTTTTCTAATTAAATAATTTTTATAACGCACAAACATATTCTTTATCAACGGTTAAAATGACCGCTTAGTAGTCATAAGAAGTAAAAAATAGTAGTTCTAGTGTTAAATAGTTCAATCTGAATTACTATATACATTATATATGTACATGTATATATATATATATATAATATATAGTAATTCAGATTGAATTATTTAAGCATTAAAGATCTAGCTTCGATTATTATGGCCATTACTTCTATTCCTTATTGTTGAATTTTCAAATGTACGGTCTAATAAGATTCTTATTGTTAAAGATACCAGAAGATTTGCGAGTTATCACCGTATTTCCATTGCTAATGTTAATGTTTTGTGAATCTTGCCGTTTACTTCATCAGGGCGAGGAACTGTTCCTAAGGAAACTTCCTTTATGTAGGCACCCCCCCCCTCTGTAAAGGGGGGTAAGATATGTTGAGATAAAGGTAGGGTATATTCATAAAACGTTCGCATTAGCAACGGATAAAAACACGGCGATAATCCGCAAATCTTCTGGTATCTTTGAAGATAATACCCATGAAAATATCTCTAAAAAGTGTTATTCTAATTGTTAATATATTTGTAGTATGCACTTTCATTTTTCTTCTTCAAATGTAGATATATGTCCTTTTATATATCAATTAATATACAAGATATAATATACAATACATTTACCATTTATTTAAATTACAGATATTAATTTTTGGAGGACCGGAGACCCCTTTAGGGATCCGATAGAGATCCGGGATTTAAACCGTTTTAATTAATTTTTTGGAATTTGTAATATTTGCAGCTCTTAATTAGCTCAAATATGTTGTAATTGATGTCCGCACATATATTGAACATATCATATCAGAGTATGATACTAAGTATACCGTGCATGGTGTAGTTCTGAAGCGTATATTAAGTAAAACATATATATTTTCGTTATATTTTCTATATTTCTTTTATATTTCATATACACTGTACACATTTTTTTGCGAAATAAATTAATATGAAGACATATAATGCATTTTTATCGATTTTGCCCAATAATTGTGGTATAAAAATGTTTTCATATATGTTATTTGTGAAATTTTTACTCTACAATGATGTTAGACAATTATTCTAACAATATCTAATGATATTTAATTTAAAAAACCAAATAAGAAATGTCATTTTTTTTCTGAGACCGGAGACCCTTTAGGGATCCGATAGTGGCGCCACCTTTTTCGCCATTCAATCCCATGACATTGACAAAAAAGTTCTAGCCCTTAAAATAAAAAAGTCGATCAAAAACATGTCGATCTTCAAAAAGTTAAGGTTATTTTTTATTTTAAATATTAGAAAATGTGTGCTAAATAAAAATTTCACAGTTTAAACGACAAATATAATATATGCAACAAATTTTGTATACTATACATTGTTTATAATATCAACACATTATTAATGTCTTTATAAAATAAAAATAATATATATATAATCATAATATAATTATATATAATTTCTTTTACATAATTTTATTATTCTCTATCATTCCACACATAAAAAACAAATTTTTTTTTAATTTTAGAAATCGATACTAAGTATTTCACATGAACACGAATTAAAGTTCAAATTCCATTAAATTAAAGTTTATCTAGAATTCATTAAACAAAATTTTTATTATTTAGTGACAACTTTGATGTTTACAAAAAATATTTAATTTTAATAAAATTGAACGCTTAAAAATTGTAAAAATCTCAACATTTTCATAGAAGAAAAACTGATTTTACATACGCTTTGTATTTAAATTCTAACAATAAAATTGTCAGATATATGTACGAGAATATATAAAAAACTAAGAAGTATACGAACATGATACATTTTTTGTTCATTTCATCGCCTGTAACAGCGAAGCTATAAAAAAGTATCTACAAATAATATCGACGTTTCGTAAACATTTTCAACTCGCAAATAATCATATTTTATTTATTCTTCAATTTATGTTCTGTCTCTAAAATTTTACGTGACACGGAATCTGCCTCTTCAATAATTTCCTTAACAACAGCTGATCCCACTTGACACCTGTTTTCGATTACCTTGTATAACAGCGAACAAATAGATTGCCTTGTATAATAGCAAATAAATATTCTGATTTCTTTGCTTTGTTACATCATCTGTTACAATAATTTTAATTTTATAATCTTGTTATCTCTCGTTATCTAACTCAAAGTTTTATGGAACATGATTATATAAGCATCTCAGAAGTAAAATCAATTCCGTATTTATTAATAAATTTTTAATTTTATTAATAGATTTAATAGTGGAGCAATAAAATTAGAATAATATAATAAAATCGGTTAATATGTATTTCGCAATCAAATCAATAAAAGAATTACAATAGAAAAAATTTCGAAATCGTTATTTTTAGTACTTCTCTCTTATATAACGCTTGATATGGTTTTCGTGCATAAAGGATGGAACACAAAAATCGTCCGTATACAATACATTTTATAAAGTAGTGCACGATATTTCACAGAAGGTTTCATAAAATTCTGCTGATTGGTTTTACAGCAAGAGGGACTTGTAGGAATTGTTATCTGCAATTTCTTTTTTTTTCCCCCTAAAAGGATAGCGTTCCGAAATTTAAACTAGTTCATATTATAAGTATATATTGTAATTAGTACTAAATTATAGTGTTAGTATTTTTGTTTTTGTTATTTTTTTTAATGTGTATTCTCTAACTTTATTAAAAGTCAGCAAAAAAAGTATCTCTTGTTAAACGGCTAGAGCAATCAAATCGGGATTAAAGTAATAAATTAGCACAAAAAGAGCACTAAATCCTCCATCTAAGAGCACTAAATATCTCGTATGATTATGGTATTCTAGTTTAATAGACATGTAAAAGTAAATAATTTATGGTTATAGTTTACATCGTTAGTAGTTTTACGGATATATTATATATTTTCAAAGAAAAATTACTAAATTATGAATAAGAAAAATTATCTTTTTTGCAAAAAACTCTTGCAAATTCATTAAAACTTGGAAATATCGTAGATGCTATTAATGATATTCGTATTTAAAAAAGAATTGCAATCAAAATTAAGTAACTAACAGTGACTACATACACAAATAAAAGCATATCGTGCAAAATAATTAAATTTATTAAATTTAGTTATTAGAAAAGAAGCTAATAAGCAAACATTGAAACATTTATAAAGTGCCATTTCTGCTCAAACAATTACGAAAAAAATTCACAGTTAAAGTAAACTTAATCCATTATAACTAGTCCAAAAAAGTTGGAGTCTCCAATAGAAATCCGGAGAACTGACAGCTGTGTTTATATAAAATATATATTTTTAGGTTAAAATTAAAAATAAATATTTATTAAAAAATTATATTTTTATGTGTATATTTATTATAATTTTGTAAGATATACATATATAATACATGAGACTGACAAGGAAAAAAAAATTATTTTTTAATTGGCCTCTCAACATAAAATCTTCCATTTTATGGAACACCGTTAAATTTTTATCAAGAAATATTAAGATTTACAGGTCGCTAGTAAACGATTTTTAAATCAAAGTTTCGATTTTCCTTAATATATGTTTGATTTAATAAAAAATAGCTTAATCCGAATTTTAAATGTAATACTGTATGTTTTTTTGGTCGATGAACACGGTGAATAATTCATTTAGCTCTACGATATATGCCTTAAGAAATATAGCCAAATTAATGTAAAAAATGACCAAATTTCGAATTCAAGGTCGATTTTAGCGAAGTTCCAAGTGTTCAAATGGGTCCCGTCAAATTATAGGTCTGTTCACCCAGAATAAGATCGTGTTAGAATTTTCCTGGGACTTCCTACAGGTTTTTAAAGTTGTATTTAACTGGATTACAAAACGTTTTTAGAGATGGAAAAAATTTTTTTACAAGTTCTAAAATATATTGCTTTGTAATTTTGACATCCTCAAATCAAATGCCTCAATTTGACAATAAAAAATTCATTATTAGAAAATGAAATGAGTACATAATAAAAAAAATATACGACATAATATGTAGTTTATTTCCATTAATTAAATTATACAATATTTTTTTTATATTATGTATCATTTCATTTTCTAACAAAGTTTTTTATCGTCAAATTGTGGCATTTGAGTTGAGGATGTTAAAATCACAAAGCGATATACTTTAGAACATGTAAAAAAATTTTTTCTATCCTTAAAAACGTTTTATTAATAATCCAGTTAAATGCAACTTAAAGGCACTGTAGGAAGTCCTGGGAAAATTCCAACTGGATCTTGCTCTGAATAAACAGATCTATAATTTGAGGGGACCCATTTGAATGTTTGGAACCTTGCTAAAATCAACCTTAAACTCGAAATTTGGTAATTTTTTTCACATTAATCGCTTTTAAGGCGTATATCGTAGAGCTAAATGAATTATTATATCATGTTCAGCGATAAAAAAAAAACAGAGAATTACATTTAAAATCCGGATTAAGCTATTTTTGCATCAAACCTTTCTGTTTCTGCTAAAGCAATAAACATTATCTTTTAGTTCCACTATAAATTTATTGCACGTCTGTAAAGCTTGGCATCCCCACTACAAAAAAAATTCGCTCGTATGCCATAATTAAGTGTTAAATTATTGCTTTATTGCTCTAGTCCCGAATTTTGTGCTTCTTTCTATTCGCAGGAAATTAATTTCAAATGTGGGAATGACTTCACGTTACGCTAGCATTTCCACTTCCTAAAACACACAGTAAAATTCCCCACACTAAAACACACATAGAGTACTGTAAACAAAAAAATACTAATATTTTTTCTACTTTTTCACTCTAAGATATTACAAAAAAAAATCTCAAAAATTTTGAATTATACCAATATATCGGCACTATATGTGCGCTAGATACTTCTGATAAGATTTTTTAACTTAAACAATGAGCAATAAATTCAGAATCGAGATATTCTTATTATTAAACCAAATAATTCGAGAAACATTTTAACACCAAAATTGAACCAGCAATTAATTGCTTTGATGTACTTTACTGTTTTACGCGAATTAGCACCGCCACACTATAAGTTGACTTTTTTAATCTTAAACAATAAACAATAAATTCAGAATCGAAATATTCTTAGAATCTAAATATAACTCGAATTTTTTTTGTGGTGAGGGTACCACCTTCACAGACGTATTTATTGCTTTTGAATTAAAAACTATTTAGTGGAAAATTCATTATTAGATCATGCCTGCAGGCTTGCCGCCGGCTCAGTGCTTCCAAAAAAAGTGAGAATAAAAATTTTTATTGGCAAGCCTGCAGGCGAGTTTTATATTCAAAATAACAAGAAAAAGATGAATTTTTTTAAACACTGAGTAAAAAATCAGTTTGTTTTAAATTTAATTAAAATGTATAGAATATCTAAGAATTAGCACTTTATTATTTTAAATATATTATCCTGTGACAGTGATACTGTAGTGATTCATACAGCCACAACGTTGGCAGCACTGGCGCAACGCAGCGCCGACATCCGTGTCCACGCGTGCTTTCAGTACCTCGTGTGAACGTACAGAGAAACGATCCCTTCGCTTCATTATGTTGTAACTTTCTTATAAACTAATAAACCTTTGCATTCAGCTAATTCGTCACTGTACCCTCGCTCTAACCTTTCCAAAATCCAACAGATACTTTCATTATTTAATATTCCATTAAATCTAAAGATATTTTTTAATTTTAAAAACGGTACCGTTAAGAATACACGTTTCACACATTCGGCAGAGAAGACGACAAATTTCTACTAACAATAGATCTAAATTCAGAAACTGAAACAACTTAGGAATGAAACAAGTGTCTGGAAACAAAGTTATTATTTTCAAATTAGAGACTTGGTTAGAGGACGCATGAGAGAGTGCAAGCAGTGCGAGTGTATCTTAGCGTTATTCTAAGCGTTTATTTTGTACGATAGTTCAGCAAGAGACTCATTTAGAAGCTAATTAGCTAGTCTGGTGCGAGATACAGGCGAGTAATTGGCGGGTAAAAAGGCGCGTAAAAAGGCACGCAAGAGACGCGGGAAGAAAGAAAGATGTTCGGCGTCGGTAAGGTAGAAAAGTATAAAACGAATAATAAACAGCCTGTTAAAAAAAATCGAAGTACGAAATGGAAGTATGATGGAGTAGAGATAGGGACACTCTATATATAATATATATAATAGTCAAATCTGCCGCGATATAATCAATTATATATACAAACCATTTTTTCAGACAATAATCCTCCATCTATAATACATCAACTGATAATGGATGTAATAATTATCACGAACTTGACAGAACTGCAGATATTAATATAATGAACCATAACGATTCTGGCATTAATCATAACGATTACAATTTTGACATTATCGAAGATTTAAGTTTAATTAGTAATCCTTTATCTGATGTGTACAGATTATTATAGCAGCAACAATGAACTTGATGAGGACGAAAATAATCTTAATGCTGCAAGTACTATAGACAATAACTTACAATTACAAACAATTAATGATGTGATACCAAGTTCTAGTTTATTGGGCAAAAATGAAAGAGAAAGATTTATGTCGAAATTGAAACATTAGGCAATAAAATATAAAATTGCTTAAATGCAATCGAAGACCTTTTCCGGATTTTAAGAAAGTATATTCCGGTCTTAGCTTTTTTGCCTAATGATTCTAGAACGTTTTTAAGAACACTGCGTAAAAGTAATATAATCAATTTAGCGAGAGAATTATATTGGCATTACAGTTTACATAATATTGTAAAAAAATAATTATTGAATATGAAAAG
>NW_017304417.1:745292-750704 GCF_001594115.1 Trachymyrmex septentrionalis | reverse complement strand
AAAAAAATAATAATATATAATAATATAATAAAAATAATAATATATATAATAAATTTAATCTTGAACGTAGATGATTTATCTTTAGTCAGGTCTTCTAAAGCTTCGTTTTGACCTATTTTAGTGTCGAAGGTACATTTAAAGAATGTTTATATGGATGTTTATAGATTGCTACTATGGAAATGACAAACCGAACAGTACTAATGATTTCTTAAGAGTTTGTTTATTAAAATTAATTAATATAAATCATAAATTGCCTGTACAAGTTTCACTTTATGCAATTATTTGTGATACTCCAGCAAAATCTTTTATATTGTCTATTAAAAGTCATGCCGAATACGGCAGTTGTTCAAATGTTGCATTTATGGCATCTATAAAAATAATAAAGTTTCTTTTACTGAACATGTTCCAAGTCATCTTCAAACTAATGCTGATTTTATAAATCAAACAGATCCAGATTATCATAAGGAGGTAACAATATTAATAATGATTAATAATTTAGATTTAGTGAAAAATGTACCGTTAGATTATATGCACCTCATTTGCTTGAAAATTAAGAAATTATTGCTTTTATGGATAAAAGGGCCCTTATCGGTACGTTTACTTTCTATTAAGATTCAACAAATTTTAGAATTATTAATAAAAATGAAAGAACAAACTCCTAAAGAGTTTGTGAGAAAATCAAGAAATCTTAACGATATTATGTACTGGAAAGCTGTAGAATTACGCCAATTTTTGTATACAGAGCCTATAGTGCTACACGGAATTATACGGTAAGACATCTATCTCAATTTTGTAACTTTACATGTAGCTGCATCAATTCTTATTAGTCCAAAATTGATTAAAAACGAAAATAATATTTCATATGCTGAAAAACTATTAATTCACTTTATAAACTCTTTTAAAGTTATATACGAAAAGGAATTTGTATCCACAATGTACATAATTTATTGCATCTTAGTGCAGATATTCGGAAATTCGAAGCACTAGATAAATAACAGTAAAGGGTTACTTTTATACAATAACTTTGTCAACCCTGTATTTTTCGAAGGTATAATACAATTTTCTTAATTTCTTGTTTCAGAGTAAAAAACAACAAGTCTGTATCAAACTCCATAATAATAAAAGACAACAAAGATAAAGACAAACAGCATAATTTTGATAAGATTTACAGATTTATAAGATAATTTAAAATTTAAAGTATTAATTCGAAATAATTACAAGCTGATATTGTGCATATATTATGACTTACTTTAAGTTTTTAAAATAATTTTATTTCAATTTTTATGTAATAATGTTACATGTGCAATATTAATTATAGATTTATTATTTTTAGTCATTATTTCACTGCAGCATTTATATTAATATAAAAAGTAAATGTTATATTGTAAAATATATAAAATACATTATATATTTTATTATTATATAATATTATGTTTACTATTATAAACCTGCCATATATTTGTTCGGATTGTTTCAGGATTCAAGAATGATATACGAGGTCTGTTCAAAAAGTATCGCGAATTTTGAATGTCCGCGGGTTACGTATATTCGATTTTCGATTTTTTGTGGCGTTATGTTGGTACTCATGTCTCTCACTTATGCCGACAAGTTCGGCCATTTTGAATGTTCAGTTAATTTTTGACAGCTGCTTTGCTTGCACGTGTTTTGGCTCGTCTTCGATTTTTGCCTATTCCAAAAAATGGATCAAAGAATCTGTATCAAATTTTGTGTGAAAAACAAAATTAAGTGCTCGGACGCATTCCGAATGTTGACTGTGGCATATGGTGAAGCTACCTTGGACCGAAGCAACGTTTATCGGTGGTACAAAATGTTCTCAGAGGGCCGAGAAGATGTGAACGACGAAGAGCGTGCCGGACGCCCGAGCACGTCAACAACAGACGATAACATTGATGAAGTGAAGAAAATAGTATTGGCCAATCGGAACGGTCAATAAGGAATATTACCTGCAAGTTATGCGCAATTTGCGCGAAGCAATCCGCCAGAAACGCCCGGATTTGTGGAAGAACAAAAATTGGCTTTTGCACCATGATAACGCCCCTGCTCACACATCGTTGCTTGTGCGCGAATTTTTGACCAAAAACAACACACTAATGATGCCGCAGCCACCGTATTCCCCAGATCTGGCCCCCTGTGACTTTTTCTTGTTCCCGAAACTGAAGAGGCCCATGAAAGGACGACGCTACGCTACGATTGAGGAGATAAAGACGGCATCGAAGGAGGAGCTGAACAAGATCACAATAAATAATTTTTTGAAGTGCTTCGAGGATTGGAAAAAACGTTGGCACAATTGTATAATATCTGATGGGGATTACTTTGAAGGGGACAAAATAGATATTCATGAATAAATAAATACTTTTTGAAAAAACACAAAATTCGCGGTACTTTTTGAACAGACCTCGTATATGGTATCCTGTACAGAATCCTATAATATATATTCGAGTTTGCTGTCCCAAGCATAACAGACCGCATTTACAGCAATTTGTCCAAACTCGACTTTGTGCCTAGAATAAATATAATCGAAGCAAACTTGGACGTATACTACATGTATAGTACATGTTATGCCCGAGCTTCGTCGACACCCATGGTGTGATGTGGATTGCGTCGCTCAGCAATGTCACGGCGTTTAGACGTGTTTCTTTCTCGGCCGTATTTTACAATTTGTTCGGTTCCGTTTTGCTTGTGTCTAATAAATATCTTGTTGTCTTCTAGTTTCGTGTTGCTTATTTCGGCAGTTTGGGAGTGCGTGTTCGCGACGCGAGCGAATTTCGCGAAACGATCGCGCGGGCGCAACAATATTACAGGGGCTCCGCACAATCAAAGAAACAAAGGGAACAGGGAACAGAGAACAGAGAATAAGAATTTCAACCTATCAGAAATCAACGCGCACGAGTGATAAATTGAAAAAGTGTTTGCATAGTGTTGTGTTGCTGTGTTCGATATATCGAAATTTATACCAAACAAAGAGCATTCGCGGACAGCATTAATTTTTTCTTTTTTTTTGAAGAAAACTGCTGCTGAATCATACCGATTACTTCGAGAAGCTTATGGTGAACATGCTCCATCGCAAGATACGTGTGAACGATGGTTTCGGCGTTTTAAAAGTGGTGACTTCGATGTTGCAGACAAGGAACACGGAAAACCGCCAAAAAGGTACGAAGATGTGGAATTGCAAGCATTGTTGGACGAAGATGATTCACAAACACAAAAACAACTCGCAGAGCAATTGAGCGTTAGTCAACAAGCTGTTTCCAATCGCCTACGAGAGATGGGAAAGATTCAGAAGATCGGAAGATGGGTACCGCATGAGTTGGACGGCAGGCAGATGAAGAGGCGCAAAAACACATGTGAAATTTTGCTTGCACGGTACAAAAGGAAGTCGTTTTTGCATCGTATCGTGGGGATGAAAAGTGGACTTATTTTGAGAATCCCAAGCGCAAAAAATCATGGGTAAACCCAGGCGCACCATCCACATCGACCGCAAGACCGAATCGCTTGGCAGAAAGACGATGCTCTGTGTTTGGTGGGACCAGAAGGGTGTGGTCTATTATGAGCTGTTAAAACCTGGTGAAACAGTTAATGCTGGACGCTACCAACAACAATTGATCGATTTGAACCGTTCGCTGCTTGAAAAAAGACCAGAATACCAAAAGAGACAACACAAAGTCATTTTTCTTCATGACAATGCTTCATCACATACAGCAAAACCGGTTTGCGACACGTTGGAAGCACTCAGCTGGGAAGTTCTACCCCATGCGGCTTACTCACCAGACTTGGCTCCTTCCGATTACCACTTGTTTGCTTCGATGGGTCACGCACTTGCTGAGCAGCGCTTTGGTTCGTACGAAGATGTGAAAAAATATCTCGATGAATGGTTCGCGGCAAAGGGGGAAGATTTTTACTGGCATGGTATCCACAAATTGCCCGAAAGATGGGAAAAATGTGTAACTAGCAATGGAGCATACTTTGAATAAAGCTCTTTTTATCATTCTTCCGAATTTAACGTATTTTTTTGAAAAAAATCCGCATTTCATACTTGTACACCTGGTAATTATTATAAGTGTCTTAGGAATAAAATTTGTAACCATTAAATATGAATTTTTTACCTTTTTTTTTTATTAAACTAGTGTCAGCTCGAATTCAATCTATTTCAATCCATTTTCATGGATTTAAAGTACGCATTAAAAAAATTTTAATCTATTTTAATCTATTCTCATTTGCTGGGATAGTCCTTCCAAAAGTTTATACCGCTCTATCGGAATATATATAAGACTTCCGATCAGACGTATCATTTTCAACGCGCCTATTCCGAGAATCGAATCTCGCGTATATGACTATACGGAATTTTCAAAAGTTCCGCTCTTTTGGATGTCAATATTATAATAGATAACATAGATTCATGTACGTCCTATACAGCATCGAAAGTTTTCAGAATTCGTAAAATAATAAAAAAAAATTCAGAAGTATTTCAAAAATATTTCAACTGAAAAGTGAAATATTTCATAAAAGTTGCGAAATATCTGCAATATTTCTGAGACAGCTCTGGAATAGCAAAATGTCCGCGATTCTTGCACATAAAATTTTGTTGAAAGGTTGCTAAAATATTACAAAAAGAATCTGCAATCTTCTTGAAATATAACCAAAAAGTTACGGAAATAGTTCACAAATTTTTCGAAATATTACTAACCGTAACCCTCTCAACTTGAAGTATTTAAATAAATTTATTAAGAGTCTTGTAATCTATTTACAGACTACAAAACACTTATATATTGGAATAAACTTAAATTATTTCTCAAAAATATTTAAGTTTATTATATTCAAAGGATTGTAAGTAATTAAAACATTATATTGTAATAAATATTATGCATAAAATAATATTTTTATTATATAATTTTATTTAGTATTTGCAATCTCATTAATATAATAAATGTAAATATAATTCTTGAAATATATTTAATAAAAATAATGCATAACATTATGTAAAAAACATTTTATTTGCATAACATAATTTTTATTAGTATAACATTACTATCTACATGGCATTACTTTCCACATTGCATAACATTACTACATTACATTGTATTGCTATATTATATACTATGTATAATGTATTGCAACATCATATACCATAACATTGTATACTATAATGTACTATAATATTTATACTATAATACATTATAACATTATATACATTACCTATATAGTACATATATTATCTAAGTATAAAAAATAAATTTTTTAATCTCCGTTTTTGAATAATATTAGCTTTGCTTTTATGTATAAAGTTTTATATTTTATATTTTATTAGTGCAATGTTTCTCGGGATTTTAAGTAAAAGTATGATTTGTGATAATACCAAAAAAAAGTTACAGAAAAAAGAAAAAAATTATTATA
>NW_017304417.1:742171-745145 GCF_001594115.1 Trachymyrmex septentrionalis | reverse complement strand
ATAATCAAACAAATACACGGCGAAAGAAGAGTCAGTAGATTACAAAGAGAAAAGTGCGCATGTATCGTCGCATAATAATTTAATCAATTAAATGTTTTGTTTTTCTCTTTGTAATCTACTGACTCTTCTTTCGCCGTGTATTTGTTTGATTATATCCAAGTATTTTTCAGTATTTTTGGGCTTGAAATTGAAATGTGTTTTGGTATTCACGCCCGTTACCATTCCTATTCACTTCATTGTTTTGTCATAGCGCGCGATGCTCGTCTCATGGACGACACTAAGAAATCGTTAAACTGAAATCGTTAAAAGTTATTGACCTATGTTTTTCACTACGTTTAAAAGTATTCTGTTAATAATATTATAAGATACTATTATTCATAATATATTATATTTAACTACAAAAATATGAATAACAGAATACTTTTAAACATAGTGAAAGACAAGTCAAAAACTTTTAGCGATTTCAAACAAGTGTCGTCCATGAGATCGAGAGTCGCACGCTATAACAAAATAGTAATAAAGTCCTTACTTCACCCAATTACCGTTCCTACTCCTTGGTACGAATGGTAATGGGTGTGAATACCTCACATTTTGATTTCAAGTCAAAAGCACCGACTTGGGACAGCTCTGTAATATAAAATATCTATCATTCAAAACATCTTTAAAATAGTCTTACAAGCAACTTTACAGTTATATCGATCATAACAATCATAACGATCATGATAATTAAACGATCATCACGTTCATAACAAAAAAATATGATTTAACTTAATCCTTAACTGGGAATCTATTACGTAATCGGACAATTCAAGTCTCAAAGGCCTTTATTATTTTTCAGACAAATTGTGAAGTGGCACGCAAATTTCAATTTCAAAAATTGCAAAAATCAAAAAGAAAATGATTTATTCAAAATCGGGAGAGTTAATTTTCTGAATTTAACTAGCTTATCAAAAGTAAGGTAATTGTTTGGTAGCTTACCAAAAGTAAGATAATTGTTTAGTAGTAAAAGTTATGTTTGGCAAAGTTCGTTAAAAAACGCTGTATATGCACAAAATATAAAATCACAAAAATGCAAAAATGCATAAAATTGCAAAAAATACTCTGTAAATTTATGAAACTCCTCTTATCCGGTTAAAAATTAATTACAATTAAATGAAAACTAAAAACATCTCAAAAATACCTTCATAAATAAGATCAAATGTTTCGACCTTTACTATGGCCTTTTCAGTGAAAATAAGATATAAAATATAATATTAAAATCTTTATAATTATTTATTAGCTTAAAGAAAGGTAATAACTTCATATTTTAATATCTCTTTTAAGTTTTAAATTAGTATAGTTAGAAGCGGCTTAAAGATTAAAATTTGAAATTACTGTAAGAAGCTATGAGCCAAGTAATTTATATTATGTAAACTACATAAATTATTAATGGATCGTGCTAGGTCGAAATGTTAGTTAATAATTTATGTAGTTTATATAATATTTGTAAATTACTTGGCTCGTAGTTCCTTATTGTAATATTGAATTTTAAATTAGTAAATTGTAAAAAAATTTCTAATACTTATAGAAACATTTATTATTAAAGTACATCTGGACAATATACTTTCTAATAGTTGTCAATGAACTGTATATAACATGATAACCCTATAGCCTCAAATCGACACACAAACAACATTAAAATTAATGACAAGAATAATTTGTAAATTAAAATTTGAGCCAAAAAAGAAATTTGTACATATCTTTTATTTCGGAATTTCCGGAAAAATTAAATAATTTAACTAACGATTTTAATATTGTAATTATATTTTTTAAGGATGAAGTACGTAGGCTGCTGGAAAAGTTTCTAGTACTTCCAGTGGCGCCAACGTTCTGCTACTATCATATCCGTAAAATTAGACGTTTTTAATCTATAATTCAATTGACAGTTTGTACCCAAGCTAACTAATTTTGTTTGCATAATATTTAAAAAGAAGTTATTAAGAAAATAGAAATTTCGCATGAAAATTTACGGGCAATGATTTTTTACGATTACAAATGTAATCTAACTCCGAAACAATGCATCGATCAACTTCATTTGGCTTTTGGGGATGAAGCACCATCCAATAAGACTGTTTATAATTGGTTTGCCGAATTCCAGCGTGGACGTACCTTTCTTAGTGATGAATTCCGTAAAGGTCGTCCATCCACGTCTGTTGTTGCCACTAATGTTGATGCTGTGCGTGAAATGATTGAGCGAGACCGGCATATAACATACCGCGAGATTCAGGCATCCTTAGGCATTGATATGAAAGCAATACATACGACTTTGCATGATTATTTGAGCGTACGGAAACTTTGCAGTCGTTGGATCCCACACAATTTGACCGAACCTCAAAAACAGGCTCGTGTTAAATGGAGCAAAAAAATGCTCAAGAAATTCAACCGAGGACGGTCAAATTTGGTCTACAACATCGTTACTGGGGACGAAACATGGATCTATTCGTATGAGCCCGAAAGTAAACAACAATCCACTGTTTGGGAATTTCAAAATGAACCGAAACCAACAAAAGTTGTTCATTCACGCAGTGCTGCCAAGTAAATGATTGCTTGTTTCTTCGGTTATACCGGAAATGTGACAACCGTGGCTTTAGAGGATCGGAGGACTGTAAATACTGATTGGTATACAACAATTTGTTTGCCAGAAGTCATAAATGAATTGCGTAGAACAAACAGAAATCGTCGCATCAGCCTTCATCATGACAACGCCAGCTGTCACACAGCACGTCAAACCATTGATTTTTTATCCAATAGTAATGTCAAATTGATGACTTATTGTCCGTATTCACCTGATTTATCACCTAATGACTTCTTTTTGTTCCCAAACATTAAAAATAAGTCTCTACATTTTGTTACCTTCCTCACTAATTTTGACGATATTCCTTTTTGTTACCTTCTCTCTCTCTCTCTCTCTCTCTCTCTCTCTCTCTCTCTCCCT
>NW_017304417.1:741507-741928 GCF_001594115.1 Trachymyrmex septentrionalis | reverse complement strand
ACTTCAAAAAATTATTTTTTGTGATCTTGTTCAGCTCCTCCTTCAATGCCGTCTTTATCTCCTCAATCGTAGCGTAGCGTCGTCCTTTCATGGGCCTCTTCAGTTTCGGGAACAAGAAAAAGTCATAGGAAGCCAGATCTGGGGAATACGGTGGCTGCGGCATCATTAGTGTGTTGTTTTTGGTCAAAAATTCGCGCACAAGCAACGATGTGTGAGCAGGGGCGTTATCATGGTGCAAAAGCGGCGACTCGTCTCATGCCCAAATCATTAGTAAAAATCGAATGGCACGAGCCAATCGATATGTTTAGGTCCTCAGCAACCTCTCTAACGGTGATTCGACGATTGGCCAATACTATTTTCTTCACTTCATCAATGTTTTCGTCTGTTGTTGACGTGCTCGGGCGTCCGGCACGCTCTTCGT
>NW_017304417.1:732973-741196 GCF_001594115.1 Trachymyrmex septentrionalis | reverse complement strand
ATATATATATATATATATATATATATATATATATATATAGAGAGAGAGAGAGAGAGAGAGAGAGAGAGAGAGGGGGGGCACGAAAGACGGTACAACGCTGTGAGAATTATTGCACAGCACATGTTGGTTTCTAGTCTTCATGAAAGATTGAGCCATTTATAATTTTATACAATAAAAATACATATAAGTACATATAATTTATTGGACTATGGAATTACAATTTATAATTATATACACTTTGCCACATTTAATTCAACCTAAACTTAACCTAATCTAATAATGCGCTGCGGTCACATTTTGATGCTTTATAGACAAATTCACTGCTTTGAAATACAAATTCATTGCTTTAAAAACACAAATTCACTGATAATGCAAATTTACACCATTTTCATATACCAACTTGAAGAATAGCACTCAGCTGTGCGTAAAGATTATTACGTAGGCTGCTGGAAAAGTTTCTGCAAACAATATGAAAAAAAACATGTAAAATGGCTTTATTGTTTTTTGAAGTATTCGCCTTTAAGATCAATACATTTTTGCATACGCTCGAACCAATTTTCGAAGCATTTTTTCCACTCTAAGACTGTAACCTCAGAAATCAGTGTATGAAATGTTTCAACAACTTCAGGCGACTCAAATCGCTTACCACGCATTTTTAATGTTTGGGAACAAAAAGAAGTCATTAGGTGATAAATCAGGTGAATACGGACAATGAGTCATCAATTCGACATTATTACTGGATAAAAAATCAACGGTTTGACGTGCTGTGTGACAGCTGGCGTTGTCATGATAAAGGATGATGCGACGATTTCGATTTGTTCTACGCAATTTATTTATGACTTATGGCAAACAAATTGTTGTATACCAATCAGTATTTACAGTTATTCGATCTTCTAAAGCCACGGTTGTCACATGTCCGGTATAACCGAAGAAACAAGCAATCATTTGCTTGGAAGCACTGCGTGAACGAACAGATTTTGTTGGTTTCGGTTCATTTTGAAATACCCAAACAGTGGATTGTTGTTTACTTTCGGGCTCATACGAATAGATCCATGTTTCGTCCCCAGTAACGATGTTGTAGACCAAATTTGACCGACATCGGTTGAATTTCTTGAGCATTTCTTTGCTTTATTTAACAGGAGCCTGTTTTTGAACTTCGGTCAAATTGTGTGGGATCCAACGACTGCAAAGTTTCCGTACGTTCAAGTGATTATGCAAAGTCGTATGTATTGCTTTCATGTCAATGCCTAAGGATGCCTAAATCTTGCGGTATGTTATATGCTGTCTCGCTCAATCATTTCACTCACAGCATCAACATTAGTGGCGACAACAGACGTGGGTGGACGACCTTCACGGAATTCATCACTAAGAAAGGTACGTTCACGCTGAAACTCAGCAAACCAATTATAAACAGTTCTATTGGATGGTGCTTCATCCCCAAAAGCCAAATGAAGTCGATCGATGCACTGTTTCGGAGTTAGATTACATTTGTAATCGTAAAAAATCATTGCCCGAAAATTTTCACGAAAATTTCCATTTTCTTACAAAATAACTTTTTTTAAAATGCTATGCAAACAAAATTAGTTTGCTTGGGTACAAACTGTCAACAGAACGTTGGTGCCACTGGAAGTATTAGATTGCAGAAACTTTTCCAGCA
Organism: Trachymyrmex septentrionalis; assembly: GCF_001594115.1. Lineage (NCBI taxonomy): Eukaryota > Metazoa > Arthropoda > Insecta > Hymenoptera > Formicidae > Trachymyrmex > Trachymyrmex septentrionalis. The sequence continues at coordinate 739,539 of NW_017304417.1, read as the reverse complement.
GCCTACGTAATATTTCTAATAAGAATCCACATCGATAGTTATTCCGTTGTTGCCGCGAGTGACATTATGCATGCCAATCCTGTCGCGAATATTGTCAATTTTCCTGATTCCATCGCGAGCACTGTCAATCGTACGAATTCTGTCGCGAGCGCTGCCAACTTTATTAACTCCGATGTAAATGTCGACGATTGCACAAATATTGTGAATCATCGTGTATTGTCCGCGCATTAGATCGGGAGTGTCAATCGTTTTTCGATCCGCCTGCGCTGCTTCGCGGGGGGGGGGGGCGTGCATAAAACTGAAACCGAACATTTGCGACGGAGGCGCGCCCTTACGCAAGTTTTTCACGCAATTCAATCTCATCGCCCGCGCGAAAACCGTGGGAAAAGGAAACAAAGATTGTTGTCTTGGTATCGTATTTGCAAGGCAAAGCGCGTGCAGTTTTGGAAAGTATGCAAAATTTAGAGAACTTACAATTCGAAGAGTTAAAGTCGAAATTGGAGATGCGTTTCGCAGAGATGTTATAATACAAAACTATTATTTGCAATTTACTAATAAAAAACAAAAATATTCGGAGAAAATATCGCCTCTTTGGGTTCTGACATAGAAAGGCTATCACAAGGCTAGCATATCCAGAATGTCCCGATTCAGTTCGTGATAAAATCGCGTGCGTATAATTTGTTTCAGCTCTTTCTGACGGATTCGTAAAAAGGGCTTTCCAAATGGAGGGAACAACGTCGTTGAGGATGACAATCAAAAGAAAGAAGCCAATTGAATTGATTCAAGAAAATAATTTTCAACATAAAAAAGAAAATAATTTAAATTTCGAAACAAAACAAAGAAATGATTTTATTAAAAAGGAGTCAAACTGAAGAAAAAAATGGGGAGAGAGAAGGAAATAAATCTAATGGAAATAAATTTAAAAGATTTCTAAAGAATAAAAATTTTGAGAGGAATAAAAATAATACAGATTGTTGAGAATGTGGAAAGGAGGAGCATTTCCGTTCTGAGTGTCTTAGTAAAGTGGGAAACAGGAAACAGTCGAACGGAAAGGTTCGATTGAAATAAAAGAATTTCCGAAAAATATTTATCATTCAAATGGCTTATGCTTTGGTGACACTAAAGATAAGCTATGTATTTGCTATGACAATTGTTGTGCTAATCTGCATTCTTTCAAAAAGTATTCTTATTCTATTAAAAATAAACAATATTTTAATAACCAATGTATTAATTTTTGTTCTTATAACTGTTATATTGACCAATAATCTTTTAGGAAAAATAGAATTTAGAATAACGTAAAAGATATTTGTTATAAAGGCAAAGTAAATGATAAACCTTGTCTTCTTGGAATTGATACGAGGAGATATTTCAATTATAAATAGTAATTTTGTTGAATCGTGTAAAATTATAATTGACAACTGTAATGTTAAATATCCCACAACAAGGGGAACAAGTACCAATTAGATACAAAACCATAGTAAAAGTTCGACTTGCAAAATACTGTGTTGAGATACAATGTCAATAGCCGAAATAAACGATAATTGTATCTTAGGTGTCGATTTTGGTAAATTACTTAATTTACAAAATATTTTTGATTGCATTTTTCTCGGATCAGTTTCTGATATTGACATTGATTTCAAATGCGCTCGCGTAGAAAGTATTGCTGGAATTCCGTCGAATTTGATGACGCTTTTTGAGGAGAGTTCGCGCTGTTTGGGGAATCTCGAAAAAGAAAACTTTGCCGGTTTTCAGAACAAATTTTATAATGTATTTTCTCATGATGATATTGCGAGGAATTGTAAATTTGAGGAACATGTTATTAATGTAAAAGATTCTTCTCCCATTAAGCAGGTACTTCGTCGTATCTCTTTGCAAATGAGAAAATTATTGTGGAAATGGAAAAACAAAGGATAATTGATCCATCAGTTCATAAACCTCGACAGTGGTACTAGTTAAAAAGGACGGTATAATAAGATTCTGTGTAGATTATCGCAAATTAACGCAATAGCGCTTACCCTTTATCAAGGATAGATGATATACTCGACCAATTATCAGATAACAATTGATTTTCTACGTTAGATTTGAAAAGTGGATACTGACAAATTAAAATTCGTACAGAAGATAATGAAAAGACGGTTTTTCCAATTAGTAACGAATTGTAGCAGTTTAAAGTTATGCTCTTCGGTCTTTATAATGTCCCCGCTACATTTAAACGTACAATGGAGCATATTTTGAAAGGCCCTTACCTTTTCAAAATTTGCTTAGTTTATCTTAATAATGTGATTATATTTGGTAAAAGTTTTGAAGAAATGTTGTTAAACCTAGAAAAGATTTTCTATCGTTTGAGGGAAGTAAACTTGAAAATTAATCCAAAAAAATGTGTTTTTTTAAATAAAAAAATTAAATATTTAGGTCACATCATATCGGCGGAAGGCATTGCTACAGAAATCCAAAAAAAATATGCGCTGTGAAAGAATCCTTCAAAATAAAAAACATTTACAGAGTTTCCTTGGATTTTATATTACCATAAATTCGTAAAAGAATTCATATTATCGCAAATTCGTAAAAGGATTCTCTTCGTTGGCAAAGCCGCTTTATGTACTAATAGAAAATCAAACTAAGTTCGTTTGGGAAAAGAAACACCAAAGTTCTTTTAACGATTTAAAACGAGCTTTAACTTCACCAATATTAGCATTCCCTGGAACGAAAGGGGAAAGGGGAATTTATTCTAGATACAGACGCGTCGAATGAGAGAATTGGCGCGGTCCAATCACAAAAGCAAGACGGTATAGAAAGAGTGATTACATATTTCAGTCAAACATTAAATAAAGCCGAAAGAAATTATTGCATCACGCGGCGTGAACTTTTAATTATAGTACGATCAGTGAAATCTTTCCATCATTATTTGTATGGATGTAAGTTTCTAATTCGGACGAATCACATTTCGCTTAAATACTTTTGTCGTTTAAAGATCTAGAAGGACAGTTGACGCGTTGAATGGAAAGACCACAACAATAGTTTGATTTTGAGGTTGATTACCGTAAAGGTCTTTCTCATAAAAACGCAGACGGATTGTCGAAGCGGCCGTGCGCGAATGATCAGTGCCGCTATTGTGCTAACGTGGAACTAAAAGAAGCCGCAAAGCAAGAAAGTTATCCATCAAAAACTGAGGAGATTGGTTCTCCGGAAAATTACTTGGGAAAAGTAAAAAGGAAGCTGGAAGAAATTCATGAAGGAATAGGGAAACGAATAGATATCAAATCTTCACGAACAAAAAGCTGGTATAATCTCAAAGCCAGACAGATCTATTTTGAGAAGGGATAGAAAGTGTAGTTATATAATCCCCGAAGAAATATACAATACTATAGAAATCACGCTTTCTTTCTTCAGAAGAACTCCCAAGTTGCAGAGAAATTGGGAAAGACCATATTTTGTAGTTAAGAAACTTAGCGATATTGTATACTATATCTGCAAGTCGAACAAGCATAAAAATAAAGTTGTTCATTCGGGGAGAGCGAGGATTAGCGCCTTATTTAGAAAGACGATTAGAGAAAATGAACCAAAAAAAAAGTAAACAAATCAGAGTCCTGGCGCGGGTTGAGAATAATACATTTTTTTTTATCTCTTGATAAAAACTGTGCGTTATTTTTCTTTCTTAGTTTCAGAATTTATATTCTTACGGCGTGAAAAAGGAGGCCGGTTCTGGACGACGAAGATTTCGACGATGAGGTCGCGCAATCCGGAGCTTCAACATTTATCTTCCAGATTCATCATCTGAAGTTCGAACTTTGACCAGCTTCGTTCGGCAAGATTTTGTTTTCTATTTTTAAGAAGACCGCCTCGCCCACGGTTTTTGAACCGTGGTTTTTCCGTGGATGAATGCCGAAACGGGGATTGAGAGCAGATGTAATACGGTATATCAATTTTTTTTTCCTCCCCTTTCCGAAAAGAGAAGAACCAAGAACGCAAGGCCCCAAGAGAAGAGGATCCTGGCGTTCCCTTCATGAAGACGGGGAAATGTCCGAGTGAGTTTCATCCTACGGGGGAGTAGCTATCCTTCGGGGAGAAACTGAAGAGGGGTCCTGTCCGGAAGGGAAGAAGGCCTCAAGAATAAACCTCGAGGAGAAAGTCGGACCTCAAGGAGACCAAAACTTAGGAAAACTGTTGCAGCAGCACAGTAGTGAGCAGGAAATTGATCAGGAGGGAGTTCCTTTGAGAGGCCAACGTTCTTGGAATCATAATTGTCGAGACGACAATTTAAGAGAAGGGGGACAATGTTACGCCCGTGCCGACACTATAAATCGCCATTCGAAGTCCTGAAAGTCGCGTTGCTCAGCGACACGTGGCTCTGTTATTTAACAAGATCAGCAAATTTGGATGTGAGCCGTCGCTGCGCTCGGACATGTCTCTCGATCCGCTTATCTTCTCTTCATTCGTGTGCTTTACGTGTGACTGTGTTTTGTATTTATTTCATAATAAACTCTTCTTGTTTTTTCTATTATATCCGTGTTATTCATTTCTGCGAGCGAGAGAGCGTGAACGCGTTCGCGAAAACGTCTCCGCGAGCCGGACGTTCGGACGTAACAATATTATTTAAAAAACCACTAACACCTGCAGTTTCCACAAAATATCATTGGGCAGATCAAATCCGAAAAAAAAAACGGGTTGAAAACTAACCTGGTATATTAATTTTTAGAGAAATAATCTTATTGAATTTTCCGGATATAGTCACATAGCCATATTCCGAGTGTTGCATATACGTTCAGATATACCGGCTACTGGCAAAAATACAATAGTTTTGCCACATATACGCTCTTCCTTATACGTCCGTAAGAAACTTTTGGATGTCAATATGGAAAACATAATAGAGTCATATATGGCGGATCGGATCCGGAAAAGTAGGTTGAAAACTATTGAAGTCAGGCTTATTAATTTTTAGAGAAATAATCTTATCGAATTTTCCAAATTTTTTTTTACCATCCATATAGACACATGCCGAGTCTTCCATATACGTTTGGATAGACCGGCTATTGGGAAAAATAACTTTACCACATTTATGCTTTTCCGTATATGTTCATACGAAGCTTTTGGATCAACATGAAAAACATGATAAAATCATATACAGCGAATCATATCTGATAAGGCGGTTAAAAAATTATAAGTGATCTATAGAAATTCCGTATATATTCATATGGAGCATATAAAAATATGCACATTTAACACGATAGAGCGTCGAATGAGGTTCATATCAAAATGTATATAAAACTATAGAAAAAGATCTTCAGAAATGTATATTTTTATATTAATATATTGTATATAATGTATATTATTATTATATATTAATATATATTTTCCGTCATTTTTACTGTAAATTTTTTCAATCGTATTTTTTTCTATCTCTTGCAATTCCAGCGACATTCGCTTTGAAAGAGAAACACCGATTTTTTTCTAAAGATGTTCTACCCCCAAAAGTGCGTATAGACACGTATAAAAAAATACGTGTCCCTTATTTTTGTCTAGAGAATAATATACTAAATACTCATTAAAATCGAAGAGAGATAGTTGGGTCCCTTTTCTTGTAAGTTACAGATTTTTTTAACGTAATGAATGGGCATTAAATTTGATGGATAGTTTAATGGAAATAAATTAAAACACTCAATTTTCAATTAGTGTTTATCAATACACTTAAGTTTTCAGTCACTACAAATTTAAATCTCATTAACGTGTACATAAATAATCTTTCAATTACAGAAAATTTAAATTTTATTTATCAGTGAACATTGAAGATTAATAAAATTTAAGAACGTTTCTAACGGTGTACACAATTAAACTTGTTAAACGGCAAAAAACATGAAAAAGAACCTCAGTCAAATGCGTCATTACACATGGAAAAATATTATAATACATCTGGATTTACAATGTAGCGGCTATCTACGCGAACTTATACTACAATATAATTTCAAATATACACGTATTAACACGTCAAAAAATAAAACTCCGGCAAAATATAGCATAAAACGACGCGATAGCTCCGAAATTTGTCTCAAAGCGTAATTAAATAGAAACATCGTATAATAAAGCAAGCGGAAAGATTTCGCAACGATCAGCATACACTAATGCTCTAATTATTAGGTGTACAAAAAAGTTCTGAGCTTTTTTTTGTAAAATTCAATCTTTATTTAAAAACAAACGAAAAAATATTAATCAGCGAAATATTCTCCGTTTGCATCAATGACCTTTTGCCATCTTTCGGGGAGCTTGCGAATTCCTTGACGATAGAAACTCACCGGCTTCGAAGCGATAAAGTCATCAATGCATTTTCGTATCTCTTCTAATCTCACGAAATGTGTATCAGCCAAATGATGCTGCAGCGACCGGAATAGGTAGTAATCGGAAGGCGCCATGTCTGGGCTATACGCCGCGTGCGGGAGAAGTTCCCAGCCTAACGCAAAGATATGCTCCTGAGTCGTTTTCGCAGCATGAGGTCGAGCATTGTCATGAAGCAAGATCACTTTACGATGTCCTTGGCCAGTAAATGGCCTCTTTTCTTCTAATGCATCGCTCAA
>NW_017304417.1:727689-732467 GCF_001594115.1 Trachymyrmex septentrionalis | reverse complement strand
TAATTGCCATCGTGAACACTACTGATTTTTGAGGTTATGTGCATCAAACGCCAAACCGTATCGCATTTCAGGAGGTTAAATGTTACTGTTTTAAAACCCCAAAAGGGCGGGAAGATATATAAAATTTAAATTGTTATTTCGGTTGTATCAAATCTAAAGCTCAGAACTTTTTTGTACACCTAATAATTACATCGCTTAACATACCTATAATTGTGTTAAAACATATTTAATCGTGCTAAGTAACGTGATTTATAATGATAAGAAATGTGTAAGGAAAACTTCAGCTAAGATAAGATTTTTGGATGGTATAAGCGCGATGCAACGAAACACATAGGACCGCCATGCCAGGCTGTGCCAGGCAACGAAGCGTTTCTTCCCCCTCCCTGCGCACTATCGCCGCTGCCGCTCGAGTGTAGGCCGTCCTACGAATTCGCGCGGCGCGGCTTCGCATATTCCTTTTCTAGTTCGAAAACTACAGCGAGTATCTCAAAATAGTATAAGAATTTTTTGTTCCCTTTGATCCATTCTCTGCCCCTAATGTGGTCCCGATCCATCTTAAAAGACAACCCGTATATAAGAAATAATAAATTGGTGCATATAACACGCGGAACTAAACCGAAAATATCATTATTTCTAGTACTCCCAAATGTCATTACGTACCAATTAACAGTTTTATGCCAATCTTCGATTTCAAGAGTTCGAATCTTTCTCTCGCAATGATCTTAGTAAAGATATCGGCGAGATGATCATGAGAGGATACGTAAGTAACTTCTATTTCCCATTTTTCATATTTTTCGCGCATAAAGTGAAATCTTACAACTAATATGTCGATGTGTTTTGTACGATTATGATATTCTGGATTTTTTACCAGTCTCTGATTGTACTCTGATTGTCGACATGCAAGTTGATCGATTTTTCTCGTCTGAATCCTATCTCGATAAGAATTTTACCTAACCGAGTACATTCTTTTATTGCGGTACTCGCAGCTATATACTTTGCCTCAGTCGTACTTAGGCTTACTGTCTCTTGGCGTTTCGAAGCCCAAGTAACTGTTCCGTTTGTAAGTTGAAAAATATAACCCATGGTTGAGTGTCGCGTTACAATATCGCCTGCGTAATCCGCATCGAAGAAACCTTTAATATCAAAAGTATCATAGCCACGAGATAGTATATCGTAGTGCTTATTGGATACCTAAATATCCTCTTTATCGCGTTCCAGTGATATATATCAAATCTGCTATAAAAGCGACTTACAAGTCCTACTGCATATGAGATGTCAGAACACGAGATCATTGCTAGGAATAATAAACATTCTATGGCCTTTCGTTTGCTTTCTCTCACTCACATTTAGGGGACTTCAAAATTACATGTGGGTCGGCACATGTGGAAGGCACTGACATACTCTTTGCTTCACACAAATTAAAACGCTTCAATAATCTTTTGACGTACAAAGTCTGATGAATAAATATCGTTCGATGCGGTTTCGCTCTATTTCTATTCCCATAAAACTGTTTACATGACTTTCGGTAATTTTAAATGTGTTTTGTAATTCGGTAAAGAAATTCGATCGATTACAACAATACAATTTGCTAACACGAGCCCATCGTCGACATACAGGGCTAAGTAGATCTTTCTTCCTTCAAAATTACCGTAATAGACGCATTTATCTGATTCGCTTTGTTTCAGATTGAATTTCTTTATGAAATCATTGAACCAGTCGTTCCAACATCTTGCTGATTGCTTTAATCCGTATATTGATTTATTTGATCGGCATACTTTATCACGACTTGCATTTACGCCTTCAGGAATCTTCATACAATTCCTCTTTGATTTTACCATTAATAAAGGCTGTTTTTATGTCAAATTTTCGTATGAGCTTGAAGCTCATGATCGATGTTTATGAGCTTGAAGCTCCTCGTTAATTGCATGAGTCTATTCTTTTGACTCTTTACCATTTATAGCGTTTTCGTATGTTACTGGCTCATCGTATAATGCAATGCATGCTTTATATCGATCTGGTTGTTTTAATTTATCGCGATTACACAATTCATAATTTTTATTTGTTCCGACGACATCCGATCTCGGTTCATTCTCATTTTTAATGGGTTCTATCTCATCGCGGTCATTCGCATTTCATTAGAATAATCGTTTAAACGAATATTAAAAGAAATATCATATTCATTCTCATTCTTATCATATCGAGCCTTTTCGTTAAAAATTACATCACGTGACACTATTACTTTATTATTATGTGGATTGAATAGTCTATAATTGAATAGTCTATAATTTTTAGATTCACTGAGATATCCGACTAAAAACATTTTATTTGATTTCGGCTCCCACTTTTTGTTACGTACGAATTAACAGTTCAACGCCAAGCCCTTCGGGACATGACCGTATGCGACGCATTCAAATATCTTTATATGAGAGAGCTCCGGCTCTCTTTTTCATAACTTATAAGGAACCGTATCGCGCAAATGAGATTGAATACATCGATTTATAATGTAGACTATTGCATTTGTAGCCTCAATTCATAAACTTTTCAATAAATCCGCTCGCGATTAGCATCGTCCTTGCGCATTCGACTATTGTTCTGATATCACGTTCAGCGGTATCATTTTATTCATGTGTGTACGGCGCTAATGTTTCAAAAACAATACTACATTTTTTCATAAAATCGAGCATCATATGATTTGTAAATTCTGTACCATTATCAGCTTAAAGATTTTATATCGTAGCCGAATGTATTTTTAAATTCTATAACGAATTCTTTAAATCTATCATAAGTATCGCTTTTATGATTCATAAAGTAAACTTTACGGAAATCAGAACAACCGTAAAAATCTTTAAAACTAAAAACTAACGAGATCCTCCGATTGATGTTTCCGATATGGATCCGTAAACATCTGCATGAATTAAATCACCGATTTTACCTTTTCTTTTACTCGCGTTTTAAAAAGGTAACTTATGTTGTTTTCTGAGCAATTTTTTCATGCAATCCTCGCAAAAACATTTAATAAAACTGCACGGTCTTATTCCGGTTACGAGTATTTTTTCGATTATTTTTCGTAAGCATCTATCATTAATGTGCCCGAGACATTTGTGCCAGGTTTCGAATGCATTTTTCTCGACAGTATTTGTGTCATTAATCATCGTTGTCTCTATCAATAAATGATGCAGGTTATTATCTTGTCGAATGCCACAAATTTTCAAGATATCTGAATCTTTTATTTCAACAGATTTTTCATAAAAAATAACAGAATGTCCTTTATTCGTACACGCCGGTTAAGAGCAGATTTTTGCGTAAGGTTAGTACATAGAGTACATTTTCGAGTTTTCCATCTTTCAATTCGCCATTAATATCTTAATATTAATACCTTCATATTAACGCTACCGTTCCATAACTTTAACTTCGCACAGTGTGTTGTCACCTAGACTAATGATTTCATTTGTGATTTCGTGAAAATTGTATCACGTTGGAACGTGTGCTTTGAAGCATCCGAATCGAGAAACCAAATATCTTTAAATCGCCATCTAGTAAATCCACAATTATTTTCACTTCTGAAACAATAAACGCGCTTACGTCCGCCAAATTTTCTACGTTTGATTTTTCCGAACTTTTATTGTTTTTCGATCCATTTTTTTCTTTTAAGACAATATCTGACCGCGTTTTTTTACAAAAATAACATACATTTTTCTTCGTCTCGAGATTATCTTTGTCGATGTTTGATGTGGGGTCCGCTGTTCTATGTTGGTTTTCCTTGCCTCGCTTCTGTTGTACTGTTATTGCTGTCGAGGTGCTTGTCGCATCGTCCATGGCGGCAAGCCGTGCTTCTTCCTTGATTAGACGCTCGATAAATTTCATTTGAGTCTGTTCTTCCTCGCTGACGCTGTTCCATGCCGTTACCAATGAGCCAAATTTCTAGGGTAAAGCGCTCAAAATTTTGAACATTATAGTGACCTTAGATAATTCCTCATCAATATCACGTAGTTGACTCGCCATGTTCTCGGTCTTCGCCACGTGTTGTACAACGATGTTGCTTGGCGCCATTTTGAGATCGTGAAAACAAGACGCCAATGTTAGCTTATTTACTACGTTTTTCTGTTCGTGTATGGCACTTAATTTTGCTCATATTTCAGTGGCTATCTCGCACGTTGATATCTCGAGCTGCTTGTGATCCATTGACGATGAAATATAACTCGCTTGAGCGTGCGTTCCATGCGTTCGAAGCCTTCTGCGGTCGGTTCTGGTTTCATCTCCATTCCATCAATTAATTTTAGAAGACCGGTAGCCGTAAATATGGCTCGCATTTAGAATTTTCACACTTGAAAATTGGATCCATTAAATCGCACAACTGACTTCAGATCAATCGAGTCCGTACTTGAACCTGCTACAATATCTTGATTCACGACACAAAAGACACGATGAAAAGTCACGATGAAAATTCACAGGATCGAGCACTTGCAAATTTACGCTATAGTCCTTAATTCTGATTCAGTGTAGCTCGTTATTAATTGTTCTTTGCGATTTTGCACACTGAGCCCATAACCTGATGGGATATTCGTGAAATAATGCGACAAAGTCTACGTTTTTATTACAAACAGTTTTAATAAAATGTTACAAGATGTTGTAAGATCACAGCTCGTAGACTGATTGCCATGTTGCGACATTCGACGCGTAGTAATACAAAGGACATACAAAAGTCACATGGTCTATCGTACAGTATCGCAATCAAAAACGGAATGTTCCCACTGTCTCTCAGCATATATATATATATA
>NW_017304417.1:718894-726441 GCF_001594115.1 Trachymyrmex septentrionalis | reverse complement strand
AAGAATTGGAGTCATTGCTCGATGAAGATCCATGTCAAACACTTCAAGATTTAGCTGAATCATTGGAAGTTAACTTTTCAACAGTCAGCAAACGCCTGAAAGTCATGGGAATAATCCAAAAGCAGGGAAATTGGGTCCCATACGAATTGAAACCAAGAGACGTGGAAAGGCGTTTTTTCACCTGTGAAAACAGCTGCTTAAACGACAGAAAAAGAAGGGATTTTTGGATCGTGATTTTTGAATTGTGACTGGAGATGAAAAGTGGATCCACTACGACAATCCCAAACGGAGAAAGTCATGGGTTAAGCCCAGCCAACCATCAACATCAACGGCGAAGTCAAATATTCCATGGATCCAAGCTTATGCTCTGCATTTGGAATCAGCGTGGTGGGATCAGCGTGGTATGATCTACTATGAGCTGCTCAAATCGAATGAATAAAACAATCATCGAATGAAACGATCACGGGAGAGCGTTACCGAATTCAACTGAACCGCACATTAAAGGAAAAACAGCCGGAATATGGCGATAGACACGACAAAGTGATTTTGCAGCACGACAATGCTCGACCACATGTTGCAAAACCGGTGAAAACCTATTTGGAAACGCTCAAATGGGAAGTCCTATCCCACCCACCGTATTCTCCAGACATTGCTCCTTCCGACTACCACTTGTTCCGATCGATGACACATGGCCTGTCTGAGAAACGCTTCACTTCTTATGAAGATTGTAAAAAATGGGTTCATTCATGGATAGCCTCAAAAGATGAAGGGTTCTTCCGACGCGGTATCCGTATGCTGCCAGAAAGATGGGAAAAGGTAGTGGCTAGGGATGGGCAATACTTTAAATAATCTATTTGTAACCATTTTTGCACAATAAAGCCTCAATTTTCAAAAAAAAAACGCTACGAATTAATTCAAACACCCAATATACCATATAAGAAATAATATATATATATATATAAACAGTATAACACGCGGAACTAAACTAAAAATATCATTATTTTTAACAAAAAGACCTTTTTTGATGTTTTTTATTTTTTTTCTACTATTAGATCGATTTTAATGTTTCACGTCTCATTTTGTAGGTATTTCGAATACCTACATTTTTTATACCAATTTTTTCCATACAATCAATAATCTTTCGTTTTATAAGCGAAAAACGTGCTTTTTGCAACTATTCAATTTTTTTTCACATATTTTCTTCACAAGTCTTGAATCTTAAACATACGCATTTCTTTCCTAATGACCTTTCGAGACTTTTGTGAAAAAAAATGCTTGTTATTTTTTTCCGGTAAAATTCTACTTCTATTGAACTATTCTTGCTACTCGAGTTTATGAAGAAGGGATATACTATAATATTGTATAACGCGCATGAGAACAATCATAAACATATTAAATATCTCACTGTTGCGTTTTAACATGATTTGTACTATTCTGGGTTAATGGGAGAGATATACTATTACTACAATTTATTAAAACTTATATGTTATTTAGAATGCCCCGCGCACCTTATTGATGCTTAGGGCCGAGCGACCGAGATTGCCGAGAAAGCATTTTCGGTCGCTTGAAACAAGTGCCTAGTGTAAGAAGCTCGCTGTCTCGTCAAACTTCACTCTCGGTGCGCCGCAGACGGACATGGGCTCGTGCTACCGGTTTCGCCAGACCGCCGTCTGATTCTGTGTCGCTATGTCAATGCAGAATTTTTAGCTAACTAACCAGGAGCGTTAAGAAAGAATTGGAAATAATAAAGGAAGAGATGACAGAAAAATACTAAGAAAATAGTAGAGAGCATGGAGGAAATAGGAAGCGCAGGTAGAGTAAATAGAAATGAAGAGAACGATTATAACAGCGAGGGGAGGAATGTTATTATAATAGTTCTAGAAGGAGAGCGGGATCTGTGGTAAGTAAATGGAGGTTAAGTTACAGAGAGGTCAATGTTTTAAAGAAATGGGTTTCGGATAATGAAAAAGAAGAAAGGAAAAAAAATATTATCATAAAAGGGATGTAACCTTGCAGTTGGAAGCCAGCAAAACAGGAAAACTAGAAGCTGAACTATCCCGGGTGGCAGATAGTTTGACCGTGGCAGCTCGCCATCTCATAGTCAGAGACCATGTCATCGGCATCAAATTTATGGTGGACATTGCAGCGGATGTCTCGACTATTCCTGTCTCAAGACGCGATCGTACTCACATTAGCGATCGAATATTCTACGCTGCAAACGGAACGATCATCCCTACGTATGGACAAAAATTACTCCAGCTTGATTTAGGATTCCGTCGTGTTTTTCAATGGCCTTTCATAATCGCCGACGTGGATATCTTCATTTTATTGGCTCAGATTTTCTAGCACGTTTTAACTTGCTGGCTGATATACGGCACAAGCGTTTGATCGACGGTAACATATTTCTTAAAGTCTCTGCTCAGCTTGTCAATAAAGCTATTCCTCGTTTAACAGCGTTGCCGACGACTGCCCATACAAAGGCATCCTAAGCAGGTTTCCTGAAATAACTAGGACGTCGATCACGCACAAACAAACCGCACACGAAGTGGAACATATAATCGAAACACCCCCCCCCCCCCCCCGTGTCAAACAAAGCCAGACGACTCTGTCTAGAAAAACTCAAAGCAGCTAAATAAGAGTTTAAATACATAATGCAATAAGGCTTATGTAGACCTTCCAAGAGCCCTTAGGTTAGTCCTCTACATCTCGTACAGAAGAAAAGTAGCGATTGGCGTCCGTATGGAGATTACCGAGGTAAGCTTGCCAGATCGTTACTCAATTTCGTTTTTGCAAGACAGCACACATTTCCTGCATGACAAAACTGTTCTCTACGGTAGATCTAGTGCGTGCATATCAACATATTCTAGTGAGCGAATATTCCTAAAACCGCAATCATTACACCGTTCGGACATTTCGAATTTCCTTATATGACATTCGGACTTCGTCGCAGCACAAACTTTTCAAAGATTTATAGACCAGGTAACTGCAGGACTTGACTTCTGTTTTATTTATATTGATAACATTTTAATCGCTTCGCGACGAAACACAGCATAAGGAGCATCTAAAAATACTGTTCGACAGACTTCAACAGCATGACATAGCAATCAATCCAAATAAATGTGTTCGGACATAAAAGTATCAGCTTCCTGGGACATACAATCAACGCTGAAAGCATCAAACCTTTACCCGAAAAAGTCCAAGCTATCGCTGAATTTCAAGAACCAGCTACAGTCAAAGAACTTCGACGTTTCTTAGGAATGCTTATTTCTATAACCGGTTTCTCAAAGACTTTAAGCATGCAAGCGCCATTACTAAATGCAATCTCTGGACGTAAACGCAACAACAATGCGAAAATAGAATGAACTCCTGAGTTCAAACAATCCTTTCAACGAGTTAAGGAACATCTCGCTCAAGCCGCCTCGCTCGCATTTCCAGAGAGCAAGGCAACACTCTCGTTGCAAACAGACGCCTCAAACAAAACAATCGGTGCGGTATTGCAACAGTACAGAAACGGATTTTTACAACTTTTACACTCAGTTTCTTTTCAAGGAAACTCACGCCTACGCAAAGTATAGCGCATAAGATAGAGAATTATTAGCTATCTATGCAGCTATCAAACATTTCCGATATATGCTAGAGGTACAAAACTTTCACAAATCATACACCCTGTGTATGCTTTCAAGAAGAAATCGGATCAAATGTCGCCAAGACAAACCCGTCTCAACTACTCTTCATTTCGAAGTTCACAACCAATGTACGTCACGTTTCAGGCGCTGAAAACATTGTAGCAGATGCATTATCTCGCGTCGACACTATCGTGATGCCAACTAGTCTCGATATGCAAGAGATTGCGAAAGTTCAAGCCTCGGACGACGAATTGCAACAACTGAAGCAATCTACATCAACGTCTTTGAAACTCAAAAAGTTTACCTTATCGGAAACAACATTCAACATTTACTGTGACACTTCAGAAGAAAAGATCAGATTCCATGATCTATTATACATTCCTGGATCATTACAAAGATGAGTTTTTGACATGGTGCATCAAATGTCTCATCCAAGCGGCAGAGCAACTCACCGGCAAACTGCACAAAAACTTGTGTGGCCCTCTATGGCTAAAGAAAAAGTGGGCCCGCATTTATCCAGCATGCCAGCAATCTAAAATTCATCGGTATAACCATATCTCGCCCACCAAAATACCCATTTCGAGCACGTACATATCGATATTGTTGGTCCTCTACCTTCATCCAAAGATTTCAGGTATTTATTAACAATAATTGACCGATTTACTCGTTGGCCGGAAGCTATTCCATTACAGGATTGTATTGCAGACACGATGGCGAAGATGTTTTTCACTCACTGGATAGCCAGATTTGAAGCTCCATGGCCGATCACAACTGATCAGGGCTCGCAATTTGAAACGCAATTGTTCGACGCATTAACTAAACTCGTCGATCCTAAATGGTATGTGTTGTCGGACAACTGCATACTATCCAGAAACTAATGACATCGAACGATGGCATCGCTCTTTAAAAACTGCACTAATGTGCCACGGTAAAGCTCAATGGACTGATACACTGCCAGTAGTATTACTCGGGCTAAGAACTTGTTTCAAAGAGGATTTAGGCACTTTTGTGACGGAATTAGTTTACGGCACTACGCTCAAAGTACTGAGTGAGTTTTTTTCCTCTGAAAAAATTCCAAACGATCCACGAATTTTTGTCAAGAAATTATGCAAAAGTAATTTCCGCGTAATTATGCAAAAGTTATGGCCTAGACCAACCTCTCATCACATTAGACCTAAGTTATTTTTCCATAAAGATTTGTATAACTGCTCTCACGTCTTCCTCAAAGTAGAAGGTAGTTCCCTGGATCAACCGTACACCGGACCGCATAAAGTATTAGAACGCATTTCGGACGGAAAGTTTTTGCTATAAAAGTTGACGGCAGATGCATCAACGCTATTGTCGATAGATTTAAGCCCGTTTATTTAATAATTCAAGACTCGGAAACTACTGCGTCTCCGTCTTCAATTAACATTCCAGTGCAATGTAAACCAAAGATCCTGATCCAACAACCAAGCGAAAAACTGTTAGATTTAAGGATTAATTCGCGCAATATTACATTAAGCGATCAATAAGCATAAGTTTCTGTTTGTTTCATTTAATTTTATCTTTTGTTATTTTCGTTAGCGATAATTTAATCAGTATTTCTTTCCTTAACGTTTACATTGGGAAGAGAGTACTGTGGCGTTGCAAGCGTTAGTTGCGGCGCTCAAGTCAGTTCTGTTTTCTTGTTTTCCTCTCCCTTCCTCTCTCCCTCCCTCCCACCCTTCTCAAAGTAGAAGGTAAGTCACATCTCTACTCTTTTAATCTGTAACGTCCTAAATATTCATTTAAGTTTATATTAAACCGCCTTATGGCATATGATTCAGAATCAATGAGTAACATTTATTTGCAAACATAGCGATTTCCCGCCAATTGTCTTTCGCCATTAGTTAGCCATTGCCGGCGCCCAGACATGTTCGGCGCCACATTGGGCACGGCAGCCACAACATAGTCACAATCCGAGCGCCTCTACCGCCATTTAATACCAGACGGTGCAACCGTACATTTTTCCTTTGGTCGACGGCGTTAATAATAATAAATAAAATCAAACATTTCAGATTTTGCATCGCAATATCTCCACTCATAAGGCACATAGAGAATAAAATAAAAACACTTTCATTATATATTTTGAACGGATGCAATCGATTGAGCACATTTAAAATCTGATCAGTTCAGCTCTTATTGATCCAATAATCTCAATCCCTTGCAACTCGCGTAAAGTAGCCACGGCAGTGTCGCTGAGCGTACCTTAGCATCGAGACACTACCAATGTCTCCAAATTGGCGTTTTTCAGCAGTAATAAACTCGAAAGGATAATTAAATCTCAAAAAGATATTCTTCCTACATAACATATATATAACATAAATAAAAATGTTTATAAAATCCTGTAAAGATTGTGACGCGACCTATATTGGGCAAACAAAATGTAAATTAAAAACTAGAATCAATGAAATTGAATAAAATTAATAGACAGACTAACAATATATCTATTATTACTAAATATAGAGTAAAAATTATGAATTTGAATGGGAAGACGTCAAAGTTATTGATAAAGAAAGACATTTGAGAAAAAGATCAATTGCAGAAATGCTACATATAAAACTACAAGACAATGCATTAAATTTATAAATCGAATTCTTATCATAATTATGTGTCTATCCTCAATAAACTTTAAAATTCAAGTCAGTTCTCAAAAAAATTTTTCATCTTAGGTTTATATTATTCATACATGTTTTCTTGACGTTTATCTTAAACATATATGACATTACCACAGTATTTATCATTAGTAAAGACGAGGTTGATTTGACTTGAATTTTTTATATTATACTAAGACCATTTCTAACGTATTTTATAAATTAAAACATGAATGTTAATCATAATTTATTAATCTTTTTGGTGTACAACAAATCTTCACTCGTGTGGTTCGGTGAGTTGAAATAACAACTATTATCATAAATATATACATCACACTTTTTCAATCATCTTATCTCTCATTTCAATACTTCACAGATCTTAACAGTTTCATAACTAGTTAATAAATTTTTTTTCAATGTTCCAATTGTACACTCCAATTGTTAACTTAGAACGATATTAAGAATCCATGACTTCAATTTATTATTATTGTTGTACGTGCTGATAATGACTTAAATATAAGTTGAAACGTTCGTATGTATTGTTAACCAAAAAACTAAGTATAAAATAATTACTTTATGTAATAATTTGTTAATATTAGGTTGTTCGGAAAGTAATTTCGTTTTTTCCCAACAGAGGACTTATTGTATTTTTTCACAGCCAACTTCACACTTAAGCCGCATAATCAGTATATACGAGGTGTGATCAAAAAGTAAGGTGAATTTTGTTATAAAATAAAAAATCTTTATTTATTCATCCAAATCAATTTGATCCCCTTCACAGTAATCCCCCTCCGATACAATACACTTATGCCAACGTTTTTTCCATGCCTCGAAGCATGCCAAAAAGTCGTTTCCCGATATAGCCTTCAAAGCGCGCAGCGATTCACGTTGAATCTCTTCAATAGATTCAAAACGGTGTCCCCGGAGCGGTCTTTTGAGTTTGGGAAATAGCCAAAAGTCACACGGAGCTAAGTCAGGTGAACAAGGCGGTTGCGGAACGATATGAGTGGAATTTTTGGCGAAAAACTCACGAAGAATCAATGCCGTGTGAGACGGCGCATTATCGTGAGGCCCAAGTGATCCTTCAAAATTGTTTGAACTGAACCAAATGAAATGCCAACCATATCGACAAGGTCTCTAATTGTCAATCGACGATTTTCGAGCACCAATTCCTTGATTTTCTTCACGTGTTGCTCATCAATTGACGTTGATAGTCGTCCGGGGCGTTCCAAGTCATCAGTACGTTCTCTGCCTTCTTTGAAGTCTTTGTACCACTTATAAACATTTTTCTGCGACATAGTCGATT
>NW_017304417.1:703682-718553 GCF_001594115.1 Trachymyrmex septentrionalis | reverse complement strand
AATTTTGATGTTGAAGATGCACCACGTTCTGGAAGGCCAGTTGAAGCTGATGAAGACACAATAAAGGCATTAATTGATGCAAACCGGCGAATAACAACTCGTGAGATCGCTGAGAGATTAAATTTATCGAATTCGACCGTTCATGATCATTTGAAACGCCTAGGTAGGAAAATCGTCTTTCATTTTCATTAAAAAAAACGAAATTACTTTCCGAACAACCTAGATATACGCTCAAGTTGACTGCATTTGCTGTTAATTACCCTCATTTCTCCTTAGAATTAATTTTAAGAGAAAAAATATAATAGAATAAGGTTCAAAGTGTCCGGTAAAAATCATAACGTTTAAAAGTAGTTCGCGCGTTCAAATATGATTGGTATTCTGCATTATATCACACTTGAATGTGCGAACTTTAAACGATATAATTTTTTAATTTTAAATGTTTATAATTCTAAAATTATTATAACCTCGATATTTTGGCATTAGGATTTTCGTCTCAAAATAATCTCATAAATCTACCTTTAAACTAACACATGGATCAATAAGTCCCGAGACTAACCCAGAAATGGCGCTCGTAGTAAACCAGTAACCACGTCTTTCTAGAGTACTAACCTTTGCTTGAAACGTGTCAAAATTTTAAGTCGATCGGACTAGAAACAGCTGAGTTATCGAGGTTAGAGTAAAGTCGTTTTGTAGTTTGTTTAAAAAATCCTTTTTCACCAAGACAATGCACCCTGCCACAAGTCGATGAAAACAATGGCAAAATTGAACGAATTGGGCTTTGATCTGCTTCCCCACCCCCCATACTCGCCAGATTTAGCCCCCAGTGACTACTGGCTCTTTGCTGATCTTAAAAAAATGCTCCAGGGAAAAAGATTTGGCTCAAATAAGGAGGTCATCGCTGAAACTGAAACTTATTTTGAAGCGAAAGATAAATTTTTTTATAAACATGGTATTGAAATGTATCACCCTAAAAGGTGATTATGTTGATGAATAAAAAAAAATTTTGCAAAAAAAATGTTGTTTTCATTGTTAGTCTCGGGACTTATTGATCCATGTGTTATCTTTATTACGGTCTTCACCGGACACTCTGTATAACAAAGCTGAAAATAAATATTTCTCATAAATTCAAAATATATTTTATTCTTACGTGTTTCACAAAAAAAGAGATGTTATCGACATGATTGACAGAGCCTTCTTGTCGCATTCAAAATATCACCAAGAAAAAATTCAGTACATAATTAGTACATTACTAAAGAATGATTACCCTGCTAAATTTATTTTTAATACTATACTTGTACTGAATAGAATTACATTAATTCCGTTGAGAATGACTTAAAGTAAGTCGAAACGCGTACGGACTTTATACGAACTTTTTATACTTTTATATTAAAAATAGATTTATAAATATTCTATATTTCTATTGTTATACTTGTACACCAAGTACCGCGCTGACTCCTACTTCCCCTTACATTCTAGTTTTTAAAATATTTTTAATATTTTTAATAATTAATAATTACTAGTCTTTAAAATATTTTAAAATATTTTAAGTTTTTAATACTATTAAGTTTTTAATACTATTAAGAAGATGCTAGAACGACGGCCGAATTTGATCGAGATCGATAATACAAACTTATTTAATTCCAAATTCGATAATAGTGACATCTTTCATTAATTTCTTATATTTATTATCGTTGTGTCTTATTACTCTCATTCGAACACATTCATCTGTCCTTATCTAACATATTGCAACGCCATCTCTTGCAAGAGCGAACTACTACTAGACACAATTATTGTTTTGTTTACCATTCCGAGTCATCGCTCAGCATTCGTATACATCGTTTGCAGATTGATATAAATCTTTCTTTTAAAGCTTTTAATCTTAATTTCATAAACTTAGTATTATTTGTGCACGTAATACGCTTAGTGCTGTACTGTCGTTTTCTATACGAGCAATAAAACTTTTGTAATAAGGAAACATTTATGTCAGGTGACAGTTCTACGAGTTGAAAAAAATGTAAATTTTTCTTTCATTTTATATAAAATTCATTCATTTATATAAAATTTATTGCACTATCAAATTTTCGTCTACTTTAAAAGGATTTTTAATTCTGTTCAATAAATTTAGAGATTTATATCAATCTGCAAAGTCCCAACATTTTGAATACTTCAGCATCCCCTTAATTCACGTTTGTTGTTTTTTTACTTATTTCATAAATGCACTAAAAACCAATATCACGGAAAAGTTGAAAATACGAAACTATACCGTGATTGATATTACTTTACATCCCAATAATTTCTGAATTCGAGAGAATAAACAATAACTTTAATAGATAGCTAAATCTGAAGACAGATTTTGAGCAATCTGCTATCAATTTCTGATTGCAGAAAGGCAACAAATTGTACATAGAATTTGTACTATCAGACAATGTCAGCAAACTGCTGTAAAAATTTTTTTACCAGGACAAAGCCTGATGACACGCCATGCCAATAAATTGGTGACAGAAACCGAACAGAGTCTGCAGCATAACCTGACAGCTGACTGTGAGCAGAAACCAAATAGAGCCTGCTGACATAACTTGACGACAAATTGGCAACAGAAACCAAGCAAAATCTCATTTTCATATACGTCGTCGCCACGAGATGGACTTGCTTCTTGTAAAAAAAAAATCCAAGAATCCTATAAGAATTGGCGTATGTAAATTATTGGGAGTATAAATAAGTTTCCGCCGTTTGACAAACAATGGCGCTACCAGTATGTTATAGTTAAAATTGTCAGCTGTAAAACGTCATATCGTAAGGTTGGACATCTGGCAAGAACATAACCTTGAAATATTAGCGATTTTGCATCAGCATCTTATATCTTTTTTCGTGCGAAAATGTCGAGTTTTGAGCCGAATAAGCATCATTTGCGGGAGCTTTTGATTTACTTCTTTAATTTGAAGAAATCTGCAGCTGAGGCGCATCGATTGCTTGTAGAAGCATATGGTGAGGCTGCCTTAAGTGAGAGAAGTTGCCGTGAGTGGTTTCAAAAGTTTAAGAACGGTGAATTTGACGTCGAAGACAAAGAACGTAGCGGAAGGCCGAAAGTGTACGAAGACGCGGAATTGGAAGCATTATTGGATGAAGATTCGTGCCAAACGCAAGAAGCACTTGCACTTACATTAGGAGTGACTCAACCAGCAATTTCACATCGCTTAAAATCGTTGGGAATGATTCAAAAGCAAGGAAATTGGGTTCCATATGAACTCAACTGAAGCCGAGAAACGTTGAACGCCGATTTTTCACATGTGAAATGCTGCTTGCTAGGCATAAACGAAAGGGTTTTTTGCACCGTGTAGTGATCACTGGTGATGAAAAATGGATCTACTACGATAAACCAAAAAGAAGAAATCATGGGGACCACCTGGCCATGCTTCAACATCGACAGCCAAGCCGAACATTCATGGGAAAAAGCTCATGTTGTGTATTTGGTAGGATCAACTAGGTGTCGTTTATTATGAGTTGCTCAAACCGAACGAAACCATTACTGAGGCTCTCTACCGAACACAATTGATGAGATAGAGCCGAGCACTCAAGGAAAAACGCGCCCACTACTACTACAGACACGACAAAGTTATTCTTCTGCATGATAATGCTCGTCCACATGTTGCGGCGCCGGTCAAAACCTACTTGGAAACACTCAATTGGGAAGTTTTACCCCACCCGCCGTATTCACCAGACATTGCTCCTTCTGATTACTACCTATTTCGATCGATGGCGCATGGCCTGTCTGAGCAACACTTCACATCATATGAAGATACAAAAAATTGGGTCGATTCGTGGATAGCTTCAAAAGATGAAGCGTTTTTCCGACGCGGTATCCGTATGCTGCCAGAAAGATGGGAAAAAGTAGTGGCTAGTGATGGACAATACTTCGAATAAAACATTAGGTTCTTTCACAATAAATGCCCAATTTTTGATAAAAAACGACGGAAACTTATTTATACTGCTAATATAAATATATTGTTGTGCCAGTACGGCCAATTCGCGCCGTGTGGCCGACTAGCGAGGTCACTCCCGCGGACGTGTTTACGCACTCCCGAATCATCGAAATGAAACACACGATTGGAATTATACGGCGACGGCTCACATCGGAATCTTTAGATCTTGTTTGATAGTCGAAGGGCAAGTTGCTCCGGCAACGCGCTCACTTCTTTATAGCACGGGTGTCGACAAGGCATGGACATAACAATATTATATAATTACGTATAATTATATACATAATTTACATATATACATTTATATACACATATGCAAAATTTCTTACAAGAAACCAGGTCGATAAATGAAAATGACAGATTTTGCTCGGTTTCTGCTGCCAATCTGCTGTCAAGTTATGTCAACAGATTTTGTTTCATTTCTGTTTGCAATCTGCTATCAGATTCTGTCAGCAGATTCTGTTTGATTTCTGCTGCCAGTCTGTTTGCATAGAATGTTAATAGGTTTTGTCGGCAGAACAGGAGCAGAATGCGACATCAGTTGTGGTCAGTCTACTAACATCTGATCAAATCTGCTATCAGTCTGTCGACATCCTGCTAACATTATGCTATCTGGGTATAAAACTAGCATTTGTAACTATGAACAAATTAAGCGGATATAACAAGGTACAAAAAGATATTCTCCCACAAAATTCAAAGAAAAATGTTTACAAAATTTCGTGCAAAGAATGCAATATGATGTATGTGGGTCCAATAGCAAGAAAATTGAAAAAGAATTTGTGAACATAAAAATTAAATGGAACACCAATGATCATTCTGTTATCACAGAATATAGAATTAATTTTGAATGGGAGACTGTAGAAATACTTGATGTTGAACGCTATTTAAATAAGAAGTTAATCTCAGAATTCCTCCAAATTTATATGCAAAAGAATGGCCTTAATTTGCAATCTGACACTGAAGGATTATATCATACTTATCTACTGATATTAAATGATGTAAAACAGACTTTAAGCTTACACACTATGTTGTTATTCTATGTTTAACATCACTTTTTTTGTATTTATATCATGACCGATAGGACACAGTGAAAAATAAAATTTTCAGTTATGACGCTCTTAGAAAGGTATATATTTTCGTTGTTATATTTATTATAACTGTTATATAAGTTTATATTTAAGATGAATTTTAATTGACATAATGCCATTTAAAAAAATTCCAAATCAGCTGTTTTGTTTGTTGGAGTGAGTCACATAATTAAAGACACAATTTTTATTCATTGTCATGAGATTTTGATAAATAATTTTTATACAGATTTACTAAATCTGTCAATTTGCTGTTTGACTTATCATAACATATAAAAAAGAAACAAATGTTTAATTGTTCATTACTGAAAACTACAAAGTTAATCGAAACATATATTTCAATTTGAATTTGTCATCAATAAAAGATTTGAAGAAAATATTAAATTTTATTTGTGTACTGCCATCAACGTTGCATTCTCATTCTCCCGGTGTAATACCTATTATTCGTTTCAAAATATATTCTCAAAAAAAAAAAAAAACATTGAAAAATAGAAGCATTATGTGAAGTTAATACTCCAATTTTAGTTCTCAAGAGTTCTAATTAGAATTCCCACTTCTTTTTGATGAGAGACAAAGAATTCTATAATATAATATATAGTTTATAACAAGAAAGAGAGATCCATTTAATAACCATTTTTTAATAAATTTTAAAATGGAGTGTTAACTTTTTGTCGAAATTCAAGATTGAGTAATCTAAGCGATTCAATAGCTTTATTTTGTGAAAATCTAGCGTTCCTGATAAAAAAAATTTCAAAAAATAAAATTAAAAATTACAATAAAACGAGCATATAAAAGACAAGCGCGGTAGTTAGAGCACAAAATTATTTTATTCTAGACATTCTTCTTACAATTAATAGACGTTTCGGCTTCCTTCCGAGCCATCATCAGTATACAATGTTTCTGCTTAATTTCTCAAATTCCTTATGGGAAAGTATTATGAATATCGCTCATGCTGGTTGCCAAACCAACTGGCTTAGATCCTGCAATGAGATGATATTCTTAACTTGATAAAGTTCTAAATTTTCTTTGATTAAAAACTTACTCATGGGGAGTCAAGAATCACACACGAAATATGTGGAAAATGAACAAGTATAAAAGTACAAAAAATGTGATCCAGACACTTTATTAACTTAAAAGTTCAGTTGATTTGGCAACCAGCATGAGCGATATTCACAATACTTTCCCATAAGGAATTTGAGAAATTAAGCAGAAACATTGTACACTGATGATGACTCGGAAGAAAGTCAAACACGTCTGTTAATTATAAGAAGAACGTCTAGAATAAAAGAATTTTGCGCGCTTGACTTTTATGCCCGTTCCATTATTGTAATTAATTTTAAATTTAAAGAGTCTAAAATTATTTCATTTTAAAAATTGAAAATTTTTTAAAAATTAATTTTTAGATATAATAGTTTTAATTAGAGTTATTGCTTCCTTTTAATGAGACAAAGAGTTCTTTATAGTTTACATGAGAATTTCACTTAATAACAATTTTTTAATAATTTTCAAAAAATAAGGTTTTAATTTCTTATCAAAATTCAAGATCGTATAGTTCTAAGCAGTTTAATAGCTTTGTTCTGTGAATCTAAAGTCCCTGATACATAAAAAAACTATTTTGACTCATAACAAAATTAATGCAAAAAAACTAAAAATTTTAGAAAACAAATTTTTTGATACAATAATTCTGTGATATGTTAATTATTATTTTATTTACTATTACTATTTTATCGAAGAATTCTCAGCAATTAAAAACAACACAGAAAAATAAGAATATAAGGGATACGTACAAACAAAATTTCCAAAATCTATTGCAAAAATATATAATTCCTTATGTAGTCATTCAATCGTGTTGAGTTCTAAGTTTTCGATAGAACTCGAAGAGAACTACATAGAACTTCAATCAGAACTACTCCGTATTCTTAAAAAATTTTCGACGTCAGGCTTAGAAAATTTTCAATATAAACAAAAGTTTTGCACATAAAAATAACTATGTTCATGATCTCAAAAACTGTTCTGGGCTGTTTGATGTTTATATAATATTTATATGCATCCAAATAATACGATCTTTGCTTATTATTAAAATAATACGTTTTAATTATTATATGTATTAATTAGATAAATTTTAAGAAATATACAATCAATTTTATTCGTTATTAATAATTACTTTCTAAAAATAAGGCTTTTTAAAAAATATTTTCCCTGCACAAACTTTATTCTCACTTTTTATACTCACTGTACTTATTACATTTTATAAATATGTGACATGTATGTATATACATTAATTCTACTATCAAAGAACAAAACCAATTATAAGGAACAGAAAATTATGTCATACCTCCTTTGCAGGGCGTTCGATGGGTGGAGTGTTGAGCGCGATAGCCGGTAATCATTTCATAGTCGCCGGAATCACGTCTAAGCGGGAACGTGGTCTCAAGAATGTGATCGCAGGGCTCCATTAACATTAGAATCCCTTTAACCTTCTTTTTACGCTCCTCGATCGGGACACGTGATCGCTTGCCGATGTCCTCAACTAACTTGTCTTCAATGATTTGGCAAGCACGATGAAAGAAGTATTCTACCATATCGAAGAATTTGGGATTCGGCGCCTCGGGCACGTCTTTAAGACGGTCAGGTATCTGATGATCAGCATAACCACGGTAAGCCGCCGTTTGCCAGACGGCCGGCGCGACGCGCATCAGGATTCTCTGCATATCATTGCTCGATGCTTGCTTCAAGGCGATCGATGACCGCGTGAGATTTCGCAAATGAAACATTTTCGCTCACGATGATGATAGATTATATGATATATACGATAATGAGCGATAACTCGACGTCACCTGTCGTCGAATTCAAATCAAGAATAATTTTCACAAAACACAGTTTACAGTTCGTTGTCTACCGACTGCTGCAGAATGCAGATCGCTTACGCATTTATACAAACACTGCAAACTGCTACAGAACTCCGAAATGTCACTATCGACAATGCCAACGTGCCGACTACTACTGAAGTGATACACATTTGACAAATTTGACCCCGGGCCCTGGAGGGAGGGCATCTTATAAGGATATATCCACACAATTTGCATAACACTTCCTTTCCATGAAATAAAAAAACTCTCATTGGTTGGATTTCTTATGTTTTATGTGTTATGCGTTATGCAAGAGTCTGTGCTCCCCGCTTTATAGCCATTTTACAATAAGCCATTAGCTTAGTCATAAATCAGAAGTTAGAAGTTGGAAATTGACGATTGTGATTGGTCAATTTCCAGCTTCTAACTTCTGATTTATAACTAAGGGTATATCCACATAAATTTGCATCGCCGCATAAACGTATGCATAATGAAAATTACCCAATCACATTTTACGTGCGTCTTTATAAGAGAAATACGATTAAATAATTTTTTTGAATTTATGCGGCTATGCAAGTATGTGTGGATATGTATCCCTAATGACTTATTGTAGAATGGCCATAACGCATAACACGTAAAGGGCCATCTACATAAGTCGCAAGCGCAGAAAGCAGTTCGCAGACGCATTTGCGACAGCCAATCAGAAGCGTCAATGGTACTAATAACTTTTCATTGGCTGTCACAAATGCGTCTGCAAACTGCGTTTTGCGTTTGTGACTTATGTAGACGGGTCTTTATGCATAAGAAAATGTACGAGTCTATACTTCCCGCCTAAGTCCGAGACATCTTGAAAGTATGCAAAGTAGAAACTGTTTGCTTGTATAATTATTTATAAAATATTGTAATAAAATGAAGTATATAATTTTACGTTTGGTTATTAACATATTTATATATTTTTCAGCTAACATGGTACAACACCGTTTTATTAGTATAAGGCAAACTTTTATAACAAATCTTCGGAAAGAACGTGAATCAAAGAATAGTTGTAATTGAAAAAGTCTTGAAGAAATATATAAACCTAAAAGTTCCTAATAAAATCATGTGCTCAAGCAGAAAGTTTGTCTAATTTACGAACTGTTGAAAATATTACATACTTTGATAAAATAGAATTTTTAAAAAATGATAATGCTACTGAAGCAACAAAATCTTCAAAAAATGAAATTCAATATCTAGAGAGCGAATCTGATATAACACAATTTAATTTACGTAACACGCACGCACGCATGCACGCACTCACTCATGCATACTTTATTATGAGAATACTTTATCATATACAAATATAACAGTCTACACAATATAATGTCTTCGAAAAAATTAGATTTAATCTTTTAGTAAATATAAAACTTAATTTTATTAACCCTTTGCCACACTTTTCTCTTGCAAATTGAAAAAAAATTAAGCTTTGTACGAACGACGGCTCTCACTCGTGATACTCATGTTTGGCCCGATTTCCTTATCACAAGTCTCACACAATATTATAAGCGAAAGAGTTAATTACATTTTATGGGAAGGAGTTAACCTAACCTAACCTGCAATTTCAATTTGCTGAAGGCAGTCATATTCCTGGTTGGAAATCGACGCATGCACACTAAAAATTGAGAACCACATAAAACGTTCAGTGTCCATACTGTATGTACATATACTGTACCCTAACCACTTCTTTTCACTGGCATTCAGGAACACCAGAGAACATTCTAGATAAAAAAAGCTTCTTTCCGGCAAATGGACACAGTATATACAGTAATGCAACTCTCTGTCAGCACTTTTGATGTTAGTGTTGGCCAAAATGGCCAATGAATTTGTTGAAGTAAGTGCTATTGTAGAAACATATTGGAGCATATTAGGATATGTGACGCGAATAAACCTAATATTGCAATGAAATGATTTAAATTTTATGAAAATTAATAAAAATAAATTGTAAATATATTGAAAAATAAAGAAAAAAATATAAAAAAATTATGTGTGCGAATGCACCGCGCGAAAGAATGAAGCGAGAGGATGGCACACGGCTGGTTTAACGCAGAATAGTTAGAAGAGCTACGTTTCTTTATTATTTATAAAAATTAATTCAGCACAAATTAAAGAAAATTATAGCAAATATTATTATACACAATCCTTTTTTCCGAATTATCTCACTCGGTAGCAATAGAAAATCGCGGCGATTTCTCGGCGATTCTCGAAGGAATTTTCCTTACAGCGTTTCTACATGGCGATTTTTCATGGCGGTTTTCAATACGATGCAAAAGAGAAACTCTGAGCACTAAGAGAGGGAGAGCGGCGACGATCGGCGCATATATTGCCTTCGTGGCCCGGGATCTCCTTTGATAGTGCCCAATAAAAATTTGCCAACAATTGTAATTTTTAACGTGGCATTCGTTGTATGAGATTGATTGGCGCCTCGGATTCTTTTCTCTCGACTTTCGATGTAATAGTCATGCGCGATAGAAAACCACGCGTGGGATTGGCGGTCGCGCGTGATGTGTTCGCTGAGTGCTGCGCTCGCGCGCGTGATCAAATTGTTCTCGAACTTTCGGTGGTCCGTTGCTGTTGTCAGTGTGTGTGTGTGTGTGTATAAATGATTTTATTTATTAAAAAAAATGACAAATTGATAGCTCTTGTGAAAATTGAGGGCGTGCTAGAAAGGAATTCAACGACTCATTTTATACCACGTTCAACGACAATTTATGTTAATTAGAAGGAAAAGAATTTTTACTTTTTATAACTTTATGATCTCAAACAAATTAGGAAAAATAAATTAACTTAAAAATGTATATTTGTATAAAGAAATATTATGTAATTATATATCTATAAAAATATTATGAGACAGCTGATATAAAAGAAATTTGTATACATATACGAGGGTCGTTTGAAAAGTCCGTGCAAAGTCACTGCTGATGGCACTACTGGCGCGTATCAAGGTTAGATTTAGTTAGTAGCATCTCTTGGAGGAACACACACCAAGTTACAGCCAGATCGGTCTATTTGTTTGTGTTTGGCATTCATTTGAATCGAGGAAGTCGAGTGATTTTCAATAACGCACCAGCTCACACCTCAGCAGTTGTGGTCGCAAAATTAATGGAATTAGGGTTCCAACTCGTCTCACATCCCCCCTATTCTCCAGACTTGGCTCCCTCGGACTACTATTTGTTCCCCAATATGAAGAAATGGCTGGCGGGAAAAAGATTTTATGGAAACGAGGACGTGATTGCAGAAACAAACCCCCCTCGACTTCCTCGATTCAAATGAATGCCAAACACAAACAAATAGACCGATCTGGCTGTAACTTGGTGTGTGTTCCTCCAAGAGATGCTACTAACTAAATCTAACCTTGATACGCGCCAGTAGTGCCATCAGCAGTGACTTTGCACGGACTTTTCAAACGACCCTCGTATGTCCAAAAAAGAAGTTTAAAATACAATAAATAAAAAATCTTTCTTGTTCGGTTTTCTATGTTACTTTTCTTCACTTTTCACTTTATCACTCTTTTTCAAAAAAAGACCAATCTCAAGAGAGACTAATTTCAAAAGACTAATTTCAAAATTAGATCAATTTCTCAAAGTTTGTCACACAACATTTCACCAAATAAATAATACAAGTAATACTTTTCTCTAAATTTGTACTCTGAACCATGTATAAGACAAATGTTTAAGTGAAACATTGAAATGTTGATTTAAATAGATAGAAAGAGGGGGGAGAGGAGAGAGCGGGAAAAGGGGAGAGGGATAGAGAGGGGGGGAGAGAGAGAGAGAGAGAGAGAGAGAGCTATTGTCGAAATGTCGTTATCATAATTATGTAATGTATTAGAAAACTAATGTAATGTATTAGAAAACATTAAGATATAAATATATCACTAAAAAACCAAAAATAAATTTACAATAGAAAATTTTATGTTAATAGAAATTAATTAATTAATAAAAAAACATGTTTCAATAATAATTTGGCGGAAGATGCACTCCCAGTATATTTCTGGTATAGGGACGTTCCTGATCCAGAGCGTCACGTGAGCGCTCGGCGGCCAAACCGCCGAGCTTTGAGCGGAGATGGGGGTCGCTCGCCGGAATCAACCCGAAATGCAAATCTTTGCGAGCACTGCTATAGGCTGGTATTCATAGTCGATTTTTATTTCAAAACTGTCTTAAGTAATGTCTTAATTTACTCTAATGCCCTCTGATTGGTTCATGACTTCTTAAGATCGTATTTATTGTAAGATGGTCTTGAATAAATCTGACTATGAATACCGGCGGTAGTGTATGTTCTATATTAACTGTCACTCTGCATGCTGTCGTAGTTGCCCCGACAGTCCCGACTATTCCGAAGTATTAGAAAGATTCGTCGCTTATCTAAAGAGAGCGGAAGAGCAACCGTGGAATGATTCGGAATCCACTATAATCGGAATATCTAGCGCTCGCCTTTAACCAATCGGTAACTTGAACAAATTCTGCTATGACTCTCTTTAGCTGACTTTTCATACGCGCACGTTGCGGTAGCAATTCATAACTATTGGTTAAAAATTTTACATGAGATGACGCATTTCCGATGCAAAATACATTTTGCCGCATCTCATTGAGGTTCAACTGAATGAACAACAAGCAGCAAAGAATTCGAAGCCGAGAAAGTCTATAATATTTGCAAAAAATGTGAAAATTGAGTATATTTATAATAAGCACACAATGAGTACATTTTTATTAAAATTTGAAGCGATGGAATATTCTAAATTCTAAATAATTATCTGAAATAATAATTGTCCAAATTGTAACTGCACTAACAGTTGTCATATAATCACAATTTTTTAGCTTTTTAAGTTTTTCATATTAATTTTCGAACTGAGCAAATAAAAGACACATGTTTGAGTTAAACTTTAATACATATGCTGTTGCTGTTATTCCTTTTCATGCGCACTAAATGCAGCGGAAGCGATTATGAAAAATTGGCATACGTGACATTTTTACTGCCGCAGCGTACTGCGCATGAAAAAGCATCTTTTAATATGCGGAATTGCGAATTTCGTGTCACACCCATAGCCTTAGGTTAATTTGAAATCGGGGAACCGACCGAGCCTTCCTGAGGATGCCGTCCCATGTACATACACGGAATCGAAACGACGAAACGGATTTCTTACTAGAAAAATGAGTTCACTACAATTCCGTTCCGTAAGAAATTTCTCTACCCGTCCCATATAATCGGAATGGAAACAGACGGAATGTCGCCTCGGTCGCAAGCTAATTTGCTTAATTTAATCGATATTTCGTTATTTTAATGCGACTAAAGCAGTAATATGCATAATTTGTGCAATTATCTCATCTATAACATTTGAATACTCAAAAAATTCTGAATTATAAGAGTGAGATATATTTTGTTACTAAAATTCCATTGCGTTCCGGCTGTATGGGACAGGTAGAGAAAATTTTTACGGAACGGAATGGCATGTTCAGTTGAGTTGGTTGAATCTAAAAATTGAAACGAATAAATAAATAATCAGAAACTTTTTTTGTAAACCCACAACGATGGATGAAGAAGTAGTGTTATTACTAATGTTAAAATTATTGCGAAAGACAAGAAATGTGCCAAGTTGGCGTGCTATTCCGATATTTAAGAGTGAGCAAAAATTTTATTTTGCTTATAATGTTTAGCAATAGCAGAAATATATAAAAAAACAAAAATTCTGGGTACAATCAATATTTACGCAAAGAATAAGGCGTCTCCAAGGTGCAAGTGACAATTTAGTCCTTAAAATGCCAACGACCGATTGTGAGAAGTTTTTCAATTACTTCAGAATAAATCGGAATTATTTAAAGAATTGCTGATATTATAGTTGGACTGTGTATATATAAAACAAGAATATATCGTATTGAAAAATAAGAATTATTATTAATTTTTTTCTTCAAAGTTATCGAATTCTCAACCATCAACAATAGCTGGATCGACATAACCTGCAATCGACATGACGTTCCGTCGATCCCGTATCGTCTTTATACCGTTCCGGCCATGATTTCCGGTAATTGTGATACAGTAGAGAAACTTTTTACGGAATAGAATGCTAATGAACTCATTTCTAATAAGAAATCCGTTCCGACGTTCTGATTCCGTATACATGAAACGTCACTCTTATTATGACGCATTTCCTATTCCGCAGTTGTTTTCCGCATCGTGTGATTTTATCCTAAGACTGAGTTTTCACTTGACGCTACGACGCTCACTTTCAGCGTCAAAACAAGTCAAAATTGACGAATATCAAGCATCAATTTTGATCACGTGATCTGTTTTGACGTTAAAAATAAGCGTCGTAGCGTCAAGTGAAAACCCACCCTAACACGAAAGTGTTGGAGCGCGTTGGGCATGTTGGAGCTAGAGAGCCTATATCAGAATTTGGATGATCTTGTGAAAGTTTTCCTTGGCTTTGAACTACAATGGCGGAACCAATCATCAATGCTATTATATCCGAGTACAATGAAGTGGTATTTAGATTTGAGATAAATGGTAATTGTAAGAATAAAATTTGTTTATGGTAAAAAGTTTATATATACGAGGTCTGGCTATTAAATAACGAGACTGCGCGCGCAGAAGGCGTCCTAGAGGGGTAGGGAAACGAATGCAGCGTTGGATAGCTGGAAGTGTCTACTATTCCAGTACGAAAACACGTTTTTGTCGCAGTAGTAGTATTTTTTCTATAGAGGTTAGAAACGAACTTGTTTTTTTCTCGTGCCGATAACAATGTGTGACGAAAAACACGAGCAACGGATCAATGTGAAATTTCTCGTTAAATTAAAAAAAACTCCGACTGAGTGCTATAAGTTGTTGAAAGAGGCCTATGGTGAGAATTCGCTATCTCGTGCGCGTGTTTTCGAATGGTATAAACGGTTTTCTGAAGGCCGAGAGAGCACCGAAGATGACCAACGTCCA
>NW_017304417.1:687177-703111 GCF_001594115.1 Trachymyrmex septentrionalis | reverse complement strand
AAAATCGGCGGAGCTCCTAAATGCTCTTACAAAAGAAGACTTCCAGCATTGCTTTGACCAATGGAAAAAACGAATGGAACGGTGTGTGGCGAGGGGAGGGGAGTACATTGAAGGGGAGCATTCAATTGTAGAATAATTTTTAAAATAAAACTCTTTTTCATAAGCAGTCTCGTTATTTAATAGCCAGACCTCGTATACACACAAACTTACATAAATATATATAAACATGCATAAAAATGCATATATATATATATAATATATATAAACATACATAATTATATAAAAAATATGACCATACATGACTATATATCCTTCTTTCTTTTGTAAAATTATTTAGTATAAAAAGTAATAACAATGAGAAAATGTTAAAACTAATTAAAAATTATTAGTTTAAACTATTAAAAGGATAATTTACACATCTTCTAAAAAAAACATCAAGTTAAAGAAATACAAAATAATTGCTCATGAAAAATTTTTTATCGGATGAAATTACAAAATATTGTCAATATTTAATTGTCAATATTCATAACGTGTAGGCTTATGTTTATAGTAAATAATGGTTGATAATATGAAACAGTAATAAAATAACATTTTTATTTAAAATCTTTATAATAAAAATTGTTTATTATTGTTTGTATTTGTTATACTTTTACTTAATAACAAAATGTCTTGTCATTGTTAAATTACTGTATATTGGTGTTTTCAAATGCCCTTTTTTGCATTCTATTTTAAATTTTAATATAATAAATTGTTTCATAATTTTATACGAAATATTGTGACAGTTTTTAAGTACGTTATAGTTTATATATCATCTTATTGATAAAAAACTTAATTAATCGCAGTTACATATTTTAAATAAGGAATGTAACATCGAAAAATAACTTCCATCAGAAGAAAGTAATTAAAAGTTTCGTTGTTTACAAAAAAACAATGTCTTTGTTTTATAACGTCTAAACTAATTTGAAAAATTTTATAGTAGGATTACCTATATGTTTTTGATCCTGCAGATTTTAAACAATCATTGCAAATGGTATTAATCTTACTGATTTTAAACAAAATAGAACTACTTACACTATACAAAGAGTTCATTTCTAAATTATTAAGACAAACGTTTCTGTTTTCAACTTCGAGAGGAATTACAAGTTCTTCTTAAAGCATTTGATTTGTATCTGTTTTAGAACGTTTCTTTGTCATGAAGAAATAGGGATCAGAACACCATCATCCTGCCTGTAATTAGTGTTTTCCAATGATTGCAAATATTAGGATTGTCGAAACGTTTGTTTGTCGTTTTGTAATTATTATATGAATTTTATGATTGAATTTAAATTATAGTTTGTTACTACATTACTGGCTCTTTGTCCTTCTTTTGCATATATTGTTTTATACTTACAGAGTTTTATTATTATTTATTAATTTCTTTTTTATATTATATTAGAAAATTAGTTTTCCACACAATCCTGAGTAAATCGCGCTCCTTATACAAAAACGTATTCTTGATCATTAATTAGGTGTTACGTCCAAGCTCCGCATGCATGGGACTGAGGGGATAAACGCAACAGGAACCGAATTATTAAACCAATTTGGTCGTGTCCAAGTTCCAGACCGCAAGGAAGTAGGGAAAGGACGCAAATTGGGAGGCACTTCGCTTCGTCTTGAGGCTCCTAACGAGCCAGGGGTCGAATGGAGGACAAAGTGGGAACCTCAACTCGTGCTCCGCTAAACGGACACATGAATCGGACGTACTTTTAATTTAAATCCAAACTAGGTCAATGTGCCGGGAGGGTGCACTTTAACGCCAGATGTGCCAGTACAACCGTATGACCTGGCTTTTGGTCATGGAACCTAATCCAAGTGATCGGGGAGAGGGCGAAGTGCAACCACGGGAGAGCTAAAAAATACAAGGAGAGGTTTTTATTTATTCAAATTGACAACCGAGAGTTTAATTTAATAAATCTATGATAAAAGGCAATATTAGGGCAATATAAGGTGATCCATTTTTCTTAAGTAATAAAAATACGATTTTTGGTTTTCTATTCTAAAATATATATATGTACACATTTATGTATGTATGAGTGTGGAAAGTATCGTGTGGCAGAAGGGAGAAGTTACAGAGAGGTTAGCGAGGGAATAAAGAGAGGAGGTTTTGGTGAGTGGATTGGAGAGGGTTTGGCCTGATTTTCCTCAGATGATGATATAATAATATTAACGGAGGAGGGGGCGGGGGCACGAACGTGATTATAACGTGAACGGACTGCAATGTTTTTATTTTCTTGTACATAGGAGGTCAAAAAGGGAAAAAGAAAGAAAAGAATAAAAATTAAATAAAAACAAATGAATAATAAAAAGAGACAAAATGAAATATTGAAATAAATTACCGAAAGAAAAAGCGAGGAGGGAGCCAGAGAATAGAGATATACTGACTTGCTACTGAGATGCTCATCGTTGAAGGTCTGGATGTGCAAGGCTGGTGATGTTTCCTTAGTCTAGGCTGACTCTACTGGAGAAAAAGGGCTTCGAGAATCGGATAAAACCTTTTTCAAAAGTCCTGACAACTATAGCCTCCCAAAACTCAAAGAAAAAAATCAAACCAAAGGCCGCGGAACCACGGTTTTTATACTAATCGCCTCCAATTACTTAGATTCGGATTGGTGGAATAGATTTCGTTAACTAGTAGTAGGATTTTTCTTTGCTCTCGGATTAGTCAAGATCTTGGGGAAAGAAAGGATGTTGACCGGAGTCTGTAGAAAGTGTCTGTGGAAAAGTGTTCTCAAAAATTTTACGATCTTAAAATTTATGGGAAAACGTATGTGCAGTGCGTCAAGAAGGCGCATGTGCATCATCGACTATCCAGAATCTACCCCTAAACGTCGCGTGCCTCTTCTTAGATTTTGTGATCACGGACTCGTGAGAATCGTTCGCGACTTGACGGTTAAAAAGTATCTTGGCGTCGGTCTTACGCTTCCAATGACATATTTATTATTAATTTAGCCGCAGTGTTCTAGGGGCACAGACTCGATGTCTTTTTGGTCCCGCCGCTCGTGCACGCGTACCGATTTTTTAGTTTATCTCGGAGCGACATTTACGAGGAGATACTGGATTCTTCGTTTTAGTTTTTATATATAATGTGGGAAAAGAAAAATTTTTAGTCTTCTCTAGACTATAACACTCCACTTGTGCGTTATTCGCAACTGTCTTTTTTATTTCAACGAATTCCAGATCTCCACGAAAGAAGAAAGTCGTGAGAGTCCGCTGGACGTAACAAGATTATATTGACATCATTCTTATAATTTTATTAATCATCTCTTTCATAATTTTCCATGCACTTTATGTACTGTATTCGTAGATGTGATCCGCAAGAACTCAGCGTGGTCTTGGGCGTTAGGTGCGAGATCAGAATGTTGAAGATCCTACGTTCGATCTTGCTTTTTCCTTTTTTTCATAATTTTTTTTTTAATAAATAACGTTATTAATAAACATATTACTCCAAATATATTTTTATAAAATTATAGAAATTATACGTGTATTTCAGTGTGCTCGAAATTAGTTGCACATTTCGGGTCAATTTCTGAAGTGCTGAATACTTTTCTCTTACAACTGCTCAATGCTCGATGGTCAAACCGATGAATCGCGCGCGGACGAGCATCTCATGAGCGTCACAGTATAAGAAACATGTTGCGATTATACCTTCCAGCAAATTATCATGAAAATATTTTCCTACATATATGTTATTTTCTTAATAATGGTGATTGAACATCATATTAATAAGTAATCATATTAATAAGTAAATACATTTTACTGAATGTAATGTACTTTTAAAATATTACTTTATTATTATTATGATACATTCGGTTTTCTTTCAAAGAGCTACTGACTACGTTTATGTGCCACAGAATATAATATAGAATAATATTTTAATATAGAATAATAACAATACCAATTTAAGGCTAATAAGAGTAATAATTTTAATGTGAGATGATAATTTAATTCCAATAACTCCGTGATGTTTTCTTCAGTCAATATGTGAATAAAGAAGGCATGTAGAATAAAAGAAGACATCACGGAGTTATTACATCATTCCACCCTAAAATTACGCACCTCGTCCTGTGTCGACTCTTATTAGCCTTAAAAATTGGTATTGTTATTATTTTAAGTAGTGAGAATCCGATTAAGATTTTCAATTTTATTATTTTAATATAGAATTTTACTTTACCATGTCATATATTTGATCATTAATTTATATTATGTTTTAGTGGAATAAACCTGGAAAATGCATTTAAAAGACGCATCAATAATAGAGCTGCAAAGATAATAGAGTTTTTTCAATAACGTGGATCCGATGAACGCTAAAATTACGTTATCCTTTTCTTAAATAGTCGCTAAGAAGAAGGTAACGTGACCATGGTCATCGATTATATATCTTTTTCCTTACAGCGAAAACGTGAAAAGTAAAAATTTTTTGTATGTGTGTACATGCATACATACATAAAATTTTTCACTTTTCACGTTTTACCTCTAGAGAAAACGTTACTTGATCGATACCCTTAACATTCACCGCATCTGGATAAACAGTATTACAAAACTCCCTAATATCGAAAGTTACTGTTCATTATAATTATGATATTGTATTATTGTCAATTATATTGTAATATGTGTATGCGCGCGCACGTGTGTGTGTGTGTGTGTGTGTGTGTAATTAGTAGAAAGTTTGATTTAATAAAGAAAATTATAATTATGTAGGAAGGAAAGTAAAGAGTTGATAATTTGCTGGAAGATACAGTCGCAGCATATTTCTTATAATGCAACGCTGCTGAGATACACATCTGCGCGCGGCTCAACCGTCGAGCGTTAATAGCGGGGAAAAAGAAAGCGATGCTTCAAAAGTCGGTCCAAAATGTGCAACTATTTCCGGGCACCGGAAAATTTAACAACGTGTATTCCAACAACTGTAGAAAGAATACCGAATCACTTCAATAGATGAATAAAAAATTATTTGTATATTGCACAACATATACCATGGTAAAGGCTTTTTAATTTGTGTACTATAAAATTATATTAACATCCTATAATTATATTATTCATCGCACTTTTGGTTCATTATCATTATTTATTATTATTATCATGGTATTATCAAAATTTTCATACATTCGGATGATAGTTAAAAGAAACATTTAACAGAAAGTACTGATCGACACCAAACGTAACATTATTACAAAAACATGATTTCTTTTCGGATTTTTTCTAAAAGTAAACAGATTTCATTTACATATAAAAATACTGGTTTTCTATTTATTCGACGCATACTACATCGAATTATTTTTGCTACAATTGTTGGTTTAATACTTTTAGAAATACACATATAACTTCAATAATTAAATAAAAATATATTTAAAAACAAGTTAAAGAAAAAAGTCTACGAACTTAATATACGATCATAGAACACTGAATATTTTCAATTCTCTACACACAAGAATACAGTTTACTATGGAGATCGGTGTTAATGGCAGAATGTGCTTGATACAACGATTATAATTGACAATTAGAGAATCATTTTTAATACATATCACAAAGCAACCTTTTCTGGCAAGTTCCTCAATTTCTTTTCGAATCACCCTCTCTGTCACAAAAGAGAGTCACTATCAGTTTTTTAGGCAAAATATTCTATCTGTCACACCCTTGCTTCTACAAAACAATTTGATCGACGCAATTCATACTTTTCTTGAAAATGGTCCTCTCTTCTTTATTTTTTTCACAATAGAACAAAGATTAAAATTTCATATATTTAATAAAAATACTACACATAATTTACAAATCAAAGAAAAATATTTTACTATTCCTTATGTACTATACATTCCTATTATGTACATTCCATATCAGAAAGTTTTCTACCTATTTCTAACATGTTTCATTGTAAACTAGCTTTCACCATCACAAATACTTTAAAAAATTTTATTGAGAGAGATAAAGATATGTTGGAATTGCTTTCAAATCAAAGTGTTTTATATAAGATCTCATGTGATGATTGTGACGTCAGCTATGTTGTTATCGCCAAACCAAGAGAAAACTAGATATTAGATTGCGTGAACACATTTCGGATATTAACAAAAAGACAGGTTCTCCATCTGTTATATCTGATCATCGCGTTAATTTTAATCATAATTTCAGATGGAATAATGTGAAGATTTTAGACAATGAGTCTTCTTATAATAAAAGATTGATATCTGAAATGATTTACATTAAAAGACAGAGTCGAGATTTAAATAAACAGAACGATACTGAATCATTGCCAGAATTCTACTAACAAATCATACAATATCTTTCTCCCTCATAATTATCTTTCTTTCCTCTCTATACATCCTCTCTTCTATTTTCCTACTACCTATCCCCCCTTTTTATTCTTACTTCCCATTATTTTCTAACATTACCTTTCTTTCCTCCTCTGAAAGTCATTTCAAATTTATTTTGTCTAATAACGTCGAAGATTGAAGACATCGATCTTTCTCTCATCGCATTGTCTATTGTGCTTTACTCAATTTAATTTTTTATTAATTTTTTTTCTGGACTGAACTCTTAACTACAATTATAAAAGGTATTTTTCTTATTTAATTTTAAAGAATATTTAATTTAATTGAACAGATAGTTTTACATTGTACATTTTACTTTCACTTATATCAGTGTGTTGTTCTGTCATTCTTATAATCTTATATTATTATTATACCTATAATACATTATTTTTCGTTATGGACATTATTTTATACTCATACACCGATGCTTTTTAGCTGTACAATTTTTCTAATAAGATGACGATTCTGATATACGAGGGTGGTCCTAGAAGTACCCGACCTGACGTACAAATGGCGGTTGTTGTATAAAAAAAATCACTGTAGGGGAAAGCACCAACTTTCTAAAGCTTAACTATGAAGTTTGAAGACGCTACGTTGTTCAGTATTTGTTTGGCAGCCATCAATAGTGGACGATCTCAGTGAATTTGCAAAGATAGAAAAAATTGGTCATCGTTATGTGATACAATACTTTCATTTGAAAGGTCTTAGCCCAACCAATATCAAAGCCGAGCTGGATTCTACTCTGGAGGAGTCTGCTCCTTCGTTTACAACAGTAAAATATTGGGTGGCAGAGTTTAAACGAGGCCGTACGAGCTGCGAAGACGAACATCGCAGTGGTCGACCAAGTGAGGTGGCCATTCCAGAAATGGTGAAGAAAATCCACAAAATGGTATTGGGTGACCGTCGATTGAAAGTGCGCGAGCTAGCAGACATGGTAAACATTTCAAAAAGTGCTGTACATCGCATATTGGCTGAAAATTTGGAGATGAGAAAGCTGTGCGTAAGGTGGGTGCCGCGCTTGCTCACAATCGAACAAAAGCAGCGTCGAGAGGATGTTGAGTTAAAGTTCGAATTGCTTCCCCACGCACCCTATTCGCCAGATTTAGCCCCCTCGGATTATTTTCTCTTTCCAAACTTGAAAAAATGGCTCGGTGGTAGAAGATTTACCAACAATGAAGAGGTGCAGTCTGCGGTTAATGGCTATTTTGAGGAGTTCAACGATTCTTACTATAAACAGGCCATCGAAGCTATTGAACATCGCTGGGAAAAGTGTATCGAGCTAAAAGGAGACTATGTTGAGAAATAAAGATATTTTTTTCCAAATTTTTTGTGTTTTCTTTGTTAGGTCGGGTACTTCTGGGACCACCCTCGTACCAACAGTTTGATGTCTTGACATTGCGAAGTATATTTTCATTTGCCATCGAACGTACAAAGTAGAAGTTTTTACCTTTCTATAAATTCTAATATGTATTTTATACATGTTACTGTTTCGTTCAACTAACAAGACGGAGATTCTTTTTAATTTATTGATACTAATAATTATTAAATTACATGTTTAATCTTCGATCGACTTTATGTTATGTTTTTTACTATTTAAACCTATTTTTGTAAACATTGATAATGATCCGATCCTGATTGAAACATTTGTTGTTAGCCGGCATGTTATTAAATTTTATAATTATTTGATTAAGACTTTTATTTATTTATCAATTTTTACAGATCAAATTTTGGCTCGTACGTAGGCTGCTGGAAAAGTTTCTGCAATCTAGTGCTTCCAGTGGCGCCAACGTTCTGCTACTATCATATCCGTAAAATTAGACGTTTTTAACCTATAATTCAATTGACAGTTTGTACCCAAGCTAACTAGTTTTGTTTGCATAGTATTTACAAAGAAACTATTTTGTAAGAAAATGGAAATTTCGCGTGAAAATTTACGGGCAATGATTTTTTACGATTACAAATGTAATCTAACTCCGAAACAATGCATCGATCAACTTCATTTGGCTTTTGGGGATGAAGCACCATCCAATAAGACTGTTTATAATTGGTTTGCCGAATTCCAGCGTGGACGTACCTTTCTTAGTGATGAATTCCGTGAAGGTCGTCCATCCACGTCTGTTGTTGCCACTAATGTTGATGCTGTGCGTGAAATGATTGAGCGAGACCGGCATATAACATACCGCGAGATTCAGGCATCCTTAGGCATTGACATGAAAGCAATACATACGATTTTGCATGATCACTTGAGCGTACGGAAACTTTGCAGTCGTTGGATCCCACACAATTTGACCGAAGCTCAAAAACAGGCTCGTGTTAAATGGAGCAAAGAAATGCTCAAGAAATTCAACCGAGGTCAGTCAAATTTGGTCTACAACATCGTTACTGGGGACGAAACATGGATCTATTCGTATGAGCCCGAAAGTAAACAACAATCCACTGTTTGGGTATTTCAAAATGAACCGAAACCAACAAAAGTTGTTCGTTCACGCAGTGCTGCCAAGCAAATGATTGCTTGTTTCTTCGGTTATACCGGATATGTGACAACCGTGGCTTTAGAGGATCGAAGGACTGTAAATACTGATTGATATACAACAATTTGTTTGCCAGAAGTCATAAATGAATTGCGTAGAACAAACAGAAATCGTCGCATCGTCAGCTGTCATACAGCACGTCAAACCGTTGATTTTTTATTCAGTAGTAATGTCGAATTGATGACTCATTGTCCGTATTCACTTGATTTATCACCTAATGATTTCTTTTTGTTCTCAAACATTAAAAATAAGATGCGTGGTGAGTGATTTGAGTCGCCTGAAGCAGCTGTTGAAACATTTCGTACACTGATTTCTGAGGTTACAGCCTTAGAGT
This sequence comes from Trachymyrmex septentrionalis, assembly GCF_001594115.1. Classification (NCBI taxonomy): domain Eukaryota; kingdom Metazoa; phylum Arthropoda; class Insecta; order Hymenoptera; family Formicidae; genus Trachymyrmex; species Trachymyrmex septentrionalis. The sequence goes on along the minus strand of NW_017304417.1, from coordinate 693,905 downwards.
GGAAAAAATTCTTCGAAAATTGGTTCGAACGTATGCAAAAATGTATCGATCTTAAAAGCGAATACTTTGAAAAATAATAGCCATTTACCGAATTTTACATGTTTTTTCATATTGTTTGTAGAAACTTTTCCAGAAGCCTACGTAGCCCTTTTTCTTTTAAATTGTTTTTAAATTATTGAGCCATTATACTATTATATAAGAATATCTTTAGCCTGTAACATATATTTATTAACAATGTCACTTATTAAAATAAAAAAATTACGAAAAAAGAAAAAAGGAATCTATCGTGAGATCTGTAACATTCTAATCTCGCAACCTACGCGAGACCACGCCGAGATCTTGCAAATCATTTCTATGAACGTCATATATAACGCTCATGGAAAATCATGGAAATGTCAATATCTCGTAAATTATCATGTTTTGAAATTATTTATGCTATTATACATTTTTGCTATTATAAATTGGAGAGATATATAATTAATATAATTTAAAGAACTGGAAAGGATACGGATAGTAAAAGTCAAGCGCAAAAGAAGTCGCGCAAATAATATACCTATGAAGTGAGAAACTTCTTTATTCACTAAAACATGTGCCACGCGATAAAGGATCCTTATGTATACTTTAATGAATTCTCGCAATTTATTAGTACTATAGAACAATACCCTCATATGCTCGCTATTGAATCTGTTAAATTTCTCAGTAATATCACGAATGAAAGGAATAGTGAACCACGAAGGCTGCACTGTTTCTACCTTATCATCATTAACAACACTTTTCCTATTTCTAGCCATAATAATTTTCTTCAAACGATTGTTAATATTCTCATAATTCTACTCCTTTCGCGCAAGAAGAAAAGATATGAAGATTTCCCCTGTTTATCAAAAAATGATAATGTATAATAAAAAATGATAATGATTCCCCTGTTTGACAAGAAATCGAATGTTGTTTATAAGATCTCGTGTAAGAGTTGCGATGCAAGTTATGTGAGACAGTTATGTGTAGACAGTTAAAGTCAAGAATTACGGAACATAAGAACCACATCAGATGGAACACTTCTACTCGTAATATCAATAACGGAGCATTGGTTACATGAAGGCCATGATTTCGACTGGGAGAACGTTACAATACTGGACGAGGAGCCTCACTACAGAAAGAGATTAATTTCGGAGATGATATTCACCAGGAGATAGACGTATGGACTCAACTTGCATACGGATATGGAGGGGCTTCCCAAGGCCTACCTGCCAATTATAGATAAGGTATAAAGACTTGTGTTGTTGTCAAACGTCTAGTCAGTCAGTGTCGTTCGCAGTCATGAGTCTCTCTGGCGTGAATTTTGATTAACTTTCCAACTTTTATTTTCATGGAATTGGTTAACATTGGTTCCAATGCAAAATTTTTCATTTGTAAGCCTCAATAATACTAGTTAAAAAGTGACTCACTGTGTCTGACACTGACTGGCTAAAAAATGTCGAGAACCGGTTTTTGAATAATTCATAAATAGTGATGTTTGCGATATAGTTTGTGATTTGTAATCAGGGTGAGCGTCTTTATTTTCGGGATATTTAATTATAATCTTAAGATTTTTGATAAATTAGTTTTTCATATTCTCTATTTCGATATTTTAAATATTTCCTTTTTTTTTGTTCATTTTTCTTATTTCTTGTTCTTTCACTCTTTTTGGGTTTAATTCTGGCATTTAAATTCTCAAGGTAGGGGGGCTCACCGTGACAGGATAATTTTTATTTACAGTTTATGTATTAATGTTAGTTTGTGTTGTCTCTGAGGAGGGCTGAAAAGTGAGCCAAAATATGTAAGCGCATATATTTTAGTGAATAAAGAAGTTTAACACTTCATAGGAATATTATAATATTTGCGCGACTTCTTCTGCGCTTGACTCCTACTGCCCGTATCCTTTCCAGTTCTTTAATATTTATAAGAAGTCTTGATTAGTTTGATTTGGAATACGGATTTAATGTATTAAAACTTATACGTCATCTATGATGTCTCTTCTCCTGTTATTTATACATGTTGAGCGGCCGAAATTACTGAGAAAGCATTTTCTGTCGAGAGAAACAAGCGACGAGAGAGAGAGAGAGAGAGAGAGAGAGAGAGAGAGAGAGAGAGAGAGAGAGAGAAGAAGGCGCGGAATAATGTAAGAAAAACGCGCGTAGTGATACAAAATACGCGTCACGCGCATACAACGTCCAGCTTGTCGGTAACGCAAAAATTGATAAATTGTAACGGAGCTCGATAACAACGTAGGAAATTTTTATATCCCTAACAGGAGTCTTCTAGAAGCCGGTTGCGCTAGAAATAATCCAAACTTGTACTTTGAGCAATTGGAAATTCCGAAGAACCTTTAATTAATCCTTTACTGATCGTTCCATAGACATTCGCTCCTAAAATAATGTCGATTATCCGGGCTGAGAAAATTGATAGTCAGCAAATTGTAGGCCTTTTAAATGTGGCTATAAAGTTTGATCTATAGGTATAGAAGGAATAGACGATGTAAGATTAATCAATACATGCGCCGTGATAGTACATTCGAAATCTGATTGAAAATGTGGGCTGAGACTAAAGTTGACAGAACCTCTTGTTCTATTGGAAACTTTACCATCGATGTCAACTAGTGAAACTGTAGAACGAGTTCGACTCATTTTTGAACGTTGAACTATCCTCTCGGAGATTAAAGAGATGTCAGAACCCTGATCGATTAAGGCTCTGACTAACATTTCCATTAGGAGATAGATTCCAACTTGAGCTGTAGCTAGTAACACTCGAAGTGTTGAAGTATTTGATATGGTGAAAAAATGCATAACCAGGTTTCGGAGTAGTAGTAGCGGTTTTGACAGGATCATTATTATCTGCTTTGATCTTGGTGGCTTGTGGGAATTCGGAGTGAATAGAGGTGTGCACACTTAAAATAGTTTTGTAGAACGGCAAGCAGCGACTCGATGAGACTCTAAGCAATTATAGCATAATTTGTACTTATTGATAAGTGACATTTTCTGCTGTACTGATTTTGTACTATATTAAAGACAAATGGAAATATAATGCTTGGCTGAACATATGGATAACTATTTCCCTTACTTGAGTCCTTCTTACTCGACTTTTCTTGATAATAAATTTTGACTGCGTTTTATTCTGTTGGGAGTGAATGTTTTCTGGAACGGGATCTCCCAAAGGCTTGAAGAGAGCGGAGACGAAATCAAAAATTCAGTAAATTGATTCCAAGTAAGCGGTTCTTTGACTGAGCCCTGGTGATGTTCCCACATTTTCATCGATTCTGAATCGAGACGTACTGTTATGAATACAAGAAAATCATCCCACGTTCCAACTGGTCGATGCAAACTCTCTAGAAATCTGTATATATCTGCATAATGCTTGTATAGAGTCGTTCCATTTCTATAGCGGACTCCTTGATCATACGTTTAAGATTAAGCAAAGAATGTAAAGCATTCATCTAAAGCCTCTTTTCGTAAAATGCTAACAGGGAATCCCATGCTCTGTAAAAATTATCATCATTGTAATTGCCATGTTCTTTAATAGATGTGCATCAGAACCAACCAGGTTTGATTTTAAATATTGAAGTTTCTCAACAGAAGAAACAGAAGGATTGGCGATTAATAAAGAAGTAAATAAATTGAAAGAAAACCAATCTGCAGGAGTACCGTTGAATTTTGATCTATGCATAATAATCTCATTTGATGATATAATGATTGTCCGGTTTGTGAATGAATATTGGAACGAATAGAAGATGAACCAAGTGAAGCTTCGTGATCTATATCGAGAACAAACTGATACGTTTCGTGGTCTCTAAATAAAGCTCGCACGTGATAGTAAAGAAATTTTCTTTGAAGTAAGAATGATTCTGGACATGCAATCTATCTTCAGGAGAAAGATCCTTTACTGCTATTCCCACTATGTCATGTGTAATCGAGAATTTCTCCCAAAGTTGAGTCGTGCTTGTATTTTTTGTGAATTTAAGTTATTTAATCCGACTTTGGTTAAATTCCAAATAGATAAAAGTAAAATTAAAAAAATATAATAAAATAAAAACTCAGTTTAAATACAAATTACAAGTTTCAGTTACCGGATTGAGCCCTCTTCAGACATTAACTTATCAAAAAAATCGCAGTACAAAATTAATTATCGGAAATGTTCGCATATTCACTATAATCACAATTCGGGTGAGTCTTGATGTAGAACTCGACATTATTCACATACGATTGAACAGTCAAATGTAATTCATATCTCTTGGAAAAGTTCTAGTTGATAAAAAAGATAAAAAGACTTCTTACGAAAAAATAAACACAACCAAATTAACATAGCGGAATTCTAATAAGTAATTAAAACTCACCAAAAAACATGTGTAAATTATTCAAACAAGTGTGTCCATATAAATATGAAAAACCATTAAAATGTACCATTTATTCCTTTTCACACAGAAAAATTTAAACGGTTCAATAAAAACGATATCAGGGTATCTTTTTATAGTCCTAATAAAATGAGTAAATATATTAAAGTACAAAAGGATATTTGTCCCTATATATTATATCTAAGAGCAATGTAGTTTATAAGATATCGTGTAATAATTGTGATGCGTTGTACGTTGGACAGACGGGCAGACAATTAAAAATTAGAATTACAGAACATCGTAATCATATTAGACATAATATTTCTATCCGTTTTGTAATAACGGACAGGCTGCAGTACAATCATGATTTCCATAAGGTTAAAATTTTAAATGAAGAGCCTTGTTATAGGAAACGCTTAATTTCTGAGATGCTCAATATTAAAAAGCAGAAAAATAGTTTAAATTTACAAACTGACATTGAAGGTTTTCACAAGGCATATATTCCTATTGTAAATAAAGTTTGACTTTTCCGAGACAGCCCGTCTCTTCTCTCCGTGTTGATCCGTATCAGCGAGCGTACATTATAATCGATATACAATGTCCGTCTTACACATCTGCGTTCCACTTAACTTTATACATTCTAATGGTTTTTCATACTTATAATAGTGCAAAATAAATCATACACCACAAAGAAATTGAATTTGTTTGTGTAACTATTTTTTTAACAAACAAATAGATTATTGGATACAAGAAAATCAAAACATTTGAAAGTATTTAAATAAAGAAAATGTGATATAACTGTAATATATAAAATTGTAATAATAAAATTGTAGTCAATTCCTTTGTAACAAATTTATTTTTCAATAAGGATATATTTTATCCTGGACAAAATAAATCATACACTTTTAGAAATAATAAGTAACAAATAAAATTAATTTTAATGATGCTTAGTATTTAGTGTGCCTGCCCTTTGCTTTTAATAGTGCTTCCAGTCGACGAGGCACACTTTTGATTAATTTCTTCAAATACTCAGGATCAATTTTATTCCAGGCCTTATGAAGTGCTGTATAATACGATATCTTGTCGGTTAAGTTTGTTTTTTCACGTTTTCATCTAAATAAGCTCACAGATTTTTAATTGGGTTCAAATCTGATAATTGTAGCGGACATTCGAGCAGTTTTATTTTATTAGATTTGAAAAAGACAATGGTTTTTTTTTGCCTTATGCTATGGATCGTTATCTTGTTGGTAGATAAAGTTATTTTTTAAATATAATTTCAAAAGAGATTCTTCTAAATTCTTGCGTAGTACATCAATGTATCCTTCTGCCGTCATAATTTCTTTAATTTGAGCCGAATTACCGAGACCAGACCAGGCGAAGCACTCTCATATCATGATATTATCACCTCCATGTTTTATAGTCTTTTGAACATTTACTTCTTCGAGAACTTTACCAGTTTTTCCACTATACCCTAGACCGTTGTTTTTGTCCGAATAATTTCAAATCAAATTTGCTCTCATCCGACCATAATACTTTTTTCCAAAAATCTGGAGGCATATTCACGTATTTTTTTGGCAAATTCGAATCTCTTTTTCTTATTTATTTTATTGATGAAAGGATACTTTGATGCAAATATGCTTTTCAGTCCAAATTCCTTAAGTCTGCGATGTACAGTGCGACTGCTGACATTCAGATTCTACAATATTTCGCGATGATAGCTTCGGATTTTGTTTTACCATTCAAACAATTCTAGTGTCATCACAAGAAGTTGTAGCCCGCTTTCGACCTTTTCCGAAATAGTCCCATGTGTTTCGTATTGCTTTTTCTACTCGTACTTTTTCTAAATGTATTGCACTGCTCCAACAGAGATTGCATATTTATCAGCGATTATTCTAAAGGAATTACCATTCTGTCGGTCACGAATTACCAAATTTCGGAGAAATTTCAAGAAAAATTTGCTTTCCTGACATTGTTCTTGCTCGTCACAATTACTGCTGATCCACCGAACACGTAAATTATAAACATAGATACAACGTAAACAAATAATGAAATGACGAACAGTAACAAAACGACGAAATGTAAACGTTGACGGGATCCTATATCACACTTATTTAAGTGTATGATTTATTTTGTCCAGGGTAAAATGTAACAATATTGAAAAATAAATTTTTTACTAAAGAATTGAGTACAATTTTAATTATTTTACATTTTCTTTATTTAAATACTTTCAAATGCTTTGATTTTCTTGTATTCAATAATTTATTTGCTTGTTAAAAAAATAGTTACACAAACAAATTCAATTTTTTTAAAGGTGTATGATTTATTTTGTATATGGACACTTGTTTGAATAATTTACACATGTTTTTTA
>NW_017304417.1:684330-687077 GCF_001594115.1 Trachymyrmex septentrionalis | reverse complement strand
CTTTATTTAAATACTTTCAAATGCTTTGATTTTCTTGTATTCAATAATTTATTTGCTTGTTAAAAAAATAGTTACACAAACAAATTCAATTTTTTTAAAGGTGTATGATTTATTTTGTATATGGACACTTGTTTGAATAATTTACACATGTTTTTTAGTGAGTTTTAATTACTTATTAGAATTCCGCTATGTTAATTTGGTTGTGTTTATTTTTTCGTAAGAAGTCTTTTTATCTTTTTTATCAACTAAAACTTTTCCAAGAGATATGAATCACATTTGACTATTCAATCGTATGTGAATAATGTCGAGTTCTACATCAAGACTCACTCGAACTGTGATTACAGTAAATATACGAATATTTCCGATAATTAATTTTGTACTGCGATTTTTTTGATAAGTTAATGTCTGAAGAGGGCTCAATCCGGTAGCCGAAACTTGTAATTTGTATTTAAACTGAGTTTTTATTTTATTATATTTTTTCAATTTTACTTTTCTATATTTGTAATTTATTCTTTTAATTGTATGACAATTTAAAAAAAAATGTGTTTGACTCTTACTTTGCCCTTTATTTATTGTTATTTATTTTGTATTGTAGGAAGAATCCTTTAATCCGTTAAGTGTTTGGTTAAATTATCGTAGAAATTAGCAATCAGATTACTAAGCGTAATTTGCTGCCCTAACCGAGCCTCTACATGGGTAAGTCTCATCTTTTCTTAGTCAACGGATCCGGCTTGAAGGACCAAAATGTTCGATAGCGATTGAATTAATTATATATATATATATATATATACTCGTATAATATTGAATAAGAAAAGATTCGACGAATGTCTTTAAATAAAGTAAAATCTTGTATTTACAAATATTTGTATAGCAAATGCGTTTTTTAATGAGGGTATAATGGAAAATTTCTTATAATATGATTATTTGTTGGAAATGTTTCATGCGTGTCTCCCGCCTTTCGGAGAAAAGCGAGAGATCTTATTGGGCACTCGCGCCGGAGCGAGCGGGAGAGTGTGTGAGAAAAAAAAGAACGAGCAGCTAGAGACCGCGCGATCGGTGGGTAAGGAGTTGTCGTCCGTGAGCGTCTGTCTCTGTGCAGTTGTCGAGTACATGTGCACTAGAACGTGATAACAAGATTTTTAAAAGAGAAGGGAAATAAAGAAAGTATTCTGATAAGATTGTTCTTCTTTCACAATCGTGATCCTATCTGCTGTGTCAATATTATTGAATAATAATGAAAGGATGAAGATTACATAAAAGAAGTATTTATTGTTGCAAATTATTAATTATATTATATTATAGTATTTTAAATAGTATTTTAATCAGAACGAAATTTATTAATTTGTAAATGATTTGAACATTTTGGATTTTAAAATATTCTAAAGATATTTTATTATAACTGGAATATTATCTATGCTAATTTAGGAATTGTCATTCAAATAAACCAGATGTAAATATTCAATATTTAAGAATAAATTAATATTAAATTAATAGTGGGATGCGTTTATATATATATATATAATATTTATATTAATGTTGACTGCCAAATAATACACTTTCGATCTGATTTGACAATAAATAAAAATTGCATGAAAATAAATCTTAATGATATATTTAAATTTCAGAAGTTTAATATATGTGTTAGATTAAATACGAAATTTCTCAAGAAATTATATTAAATATATGAAGGAATTTAGCTCTAGTATTTAATAATAAGTAATAAAGTGAATTCTTAAGAAAATTGTAGTAACAAAACCAATAGAATAAATCTGCGGAACGGAATCTTTAAAGTTTGTTAAAATCATAGATTAGATATAAACTATTTAATATTAAAACAGAGGAAAATATTCATCTAGTATAGTATCTTATCCTTAATTATTCGTGATTAATATGTTTTGGTCCAGAAAGATATTCAATTTGGTTGACGGCAAAGAGATCAAAGATTTCGTTTAGGAAAGCAAGTCGGTAATGGCATCCTACAATTATAAGCCGAATATCCTCCGGATTATTGGTTCCAACTAGTCAACTATTTAAGGCTAGTGCAAAATTTAGGATTCTAAAAATGCAATCAGACAGAATTCAAGCCAAATTATAAGTAACTTTCTTTGATGCAACCTTCCCAGCAAACACCAAATATAAATATAATATAACATGGAAGTAACAAATAATGTAACAGATGTTACACTCTATTTACATTATAATTATATAACTTTACTTTATATATATAATACAACCGACGTATGAAACTATTGGGTGGATCCATATATTCGTTCGCTTTTTGAAGGCTAAAATGAAACAAGTTTTTTTCATACAAAGGATGAATTTTAATCAATAATATATTCTCCGTTTTTTTTGATGACCTCTTGCCATCTTTCCAACAATTTCATTATTCCGCTCTCATAGAAGGTCTGGGGTTTAGAGGCGAAAAACCGGTCGAGGTACGTTTTCACAGCTGTCTGATCAGCGAACGATTTCCCGTTGAGGGAGTTTTGCAGGGACCGGAACAAGTGATAGTCGGATGGCGCAAGGTCTGGTGAATACGGTGGGTGAGGCAAAACATCCCAGCCAAGTTGCACTAATTTTTGCTGAGTGATTATTGCGGTGTGGGGTCTGGCGTTGTCATGGTGGAATATGACACCTTTGCGATTGATCAGTTCTGGACGTTTCTGTCGCAATGCTTGATTCAATTTCGTTAGCTGCGTGCAGTAGATCTTCGAATCGATCGTTTTTCCCTGAGGAAGCAGCTC
>NW_017304417.1:678703-683316 GCF_001594115.1 Trachymyrmex septentrionalis | reverse complement strand
CCGTTTGACAAACAATGGCGCTACCAGTATGTTATAGTTAAAATTGTCAGCTGTAAAACGTCATATCGTAAGGTTGGACATCTGACAAGAACATAACCTTGAAATATTAGCGATTTTGCATCAGTATCTTATATCTTTTTTCGCGAAAATGTCGAGTTTTGAGCCGAATAAGCATCATTTGCGGGAGTTTTTGATTTACTTGTTTAATTTGAAGAAATCTGCAGCTGATTCGCATCGATTGCTTGTAGAAGAATATGGTGAGGCTGCCTTAAGTGAGAGAAGTTGCCGTGAGTGGTTTCAAAAGTTTAAGAACGGTGAATTTGACGTCGAAGACAAAGAACATAGCGGAAGGCCGAAAGTGAAGGCGCGGAATTGGAAGCATTATTGGATGAAGATTCGTGCCAAACGCAAGAAGCACTTGCACTTACATTAGGAGTGACTCAACCAGCAATTTCACATCGCTTAAAATCGTTGGGAATGATTCAAAAGCAAGGAAATTGGGTTCCATATGAACTGAAGCCAAGAAACGTTGAACGCCGATTTTTCACATGTGAAATGCTGCTTGCCAGGCATAAACGAAAGGGTTTTTTGCACCGTGTAGTCATTGGTGATGAAAAATGGATCCACTACGATAACCCAAAGAAGAAGAAATCATGGGGACCACCTGGCCATGCTTCAACATCGACAGCCAAGCCGAACATTCATGGGAAAAAGCTCATGTTGTGTATTTGGTGGGATCAGCTAGGTGTCGTTTATTATGAGTTGCTCAAACCGAACGAAACCATTACTGGGGCTCCCTACCGAACACAATTGATGAGATTGAGCCGAGCACTCAAGGAAAAACGCGCCCACTACTACTACAGACACGACAAAGTTATTCTTCTGCATGATAATGCTCGTCCACATGTTGCGGCGCCGGTCAAAACCTACTTGGAAACACTCAATTGGGAAGTTTTACCCCACTCGCCGTATTCACCAGACATTGCTCCTTCTGATTACTACCTGTTTTGATCGATGGCGCATAGCCTGTCTGAGCAACACTTCACATCATATGAAGATACCAAAAATTGGGTCGATTCGTGGATAGCTTCAAAAGATGAAGCGTTTTTCCGACGCGGTATCCGTATGCTGCCAGAAAGATGGGAAAAAGTAGTGGCTAGCGATGGACAATACTTCGAATAAAACATTAGGTACCGTTCTTTCACAATAAATGCCCAATTTTTGATAAAAAACGGCGGAAACTTATTTATACTTCTAATAATAAACGAACAGCAATATAACGGCATTCATTGTATGTTATATAACAGTTGTTTCGTTAATATTATTATATATTAATTATAGTATAATATTATATTATCATAGTATATAATTTAAATTATGATTCTAACGTTGCGGTCTCTATCCGCGACGTCGCGAAGCTCTGTGCTCAGTCGAGCTTCAAACTGTCGAGCGCGACAAAGCGCAACACGCGTGACTATTTGTACTTGAATCATGAGAATTTACGGACAAATGAGATGATATTATTTACTATAGAAGAATTCAGTCGCTTACATTACAAATTATATTAGTGCATACTAAAAGCTGTTCTATGGAATTAGTTAAATGTAAAAGTGGTAATGTTGAGTTTAGCCTTTATCTCTGATGTTGATTAAGTTCATTCAATGCATTTTTGCACGAAATAAACGAATTTAAATAAAGTATCGCTTTGCCCCGTAATGGAGATATTAATCGTTACAGTGAAGACTATTCAGATTAGGAAATCTGTCACATCAATGACATAGAGATAGTCATGAGAACATGTAAATGAGGCTATAATAAGATGTGACAAAATTAACTAACGACCCTTGATAGAAATAAATCGCTGAAAATCGCTGCAATTGCTAAAATCTTTATCAGTAAACGATTTCAATATAATTTTATTGAAATATGTCAATTGATAAAGATTTTAGCGATTTTCAGTCAAGTTATTTCCATCAAGGGCATTTCCAAGCGATTTTATTTCTACCAGCAGCATTAATATATCTATAATATATATATAATGTATTCAAAACAATTGTATAACAAAAATATAACACATTGAAACGTTTACACAACAAAAATGTAACTATTATATAACAATCTATAACATCTACGTAGCAAATACTATAATTGTTACATAGTCTCTGTTATTCATCTGAGTAGAAAATTACAACTAACGAGAATGCAACATGTTGCATCTTAGATACATAACCTGTTATATTCGGATTTATAAATGTTACATTAATGGTATACAACTGTGTTTGCTCGGTTCTTAAGCAACTTTTTTAGAGCAAACTCCAACGCGTATACACGTGCAGAAAGGAAAAAGCAGAACAATTCTCTCCAGAAAGACGATCGCTCCGATCGCTAATTATTAAAACAACACTGTTTCGTTATACTAGCGTGAACGTTGGCTTTTTTAAATGCGGTATTACGAACCCGCATAAACACGTACTCGTGATCACACATAAAAACATACGCGTGAACTTTGAAAGAGCAGATCCGCAACACAATCAAATATTACCCAAATTCACTTTTCTACTGCACATCCACGGGAGTACTTCACCTTATATTATATATATACACTGGAATGGGCATCCCCGCTGTGAAGCATAGAAAATCGTAGCACCAATTGATCAGCGTCATTTTAATTTGATCAACATAAGAGTGAATCAGAAACTTTTAGGTGCTCATACGCACTTACGTAGTGTTCTTTAGTAAGACGCATATGTCAGCATCGTATGTCAGGTTATATTTCAAAGATTATAAAATCGCGAAACTCTTAAATGTGCAAAGCATCAACAATGCTGTGTCATAGTATATACAGTAGCGCAACTCTTCCGATTTTATGTTGGCCAAAATGGAATACGCATGCGTGAAATAAGCAAGCCCCGTCTCATTTCCTCCCTTTTTTTATTGTTCTCTCTCTTTCTCTCTCTCTATTTAAATAAGCGTTTCAATGTTCTACTTAAACATTTGTCTTTCAAGCATACATGGTTCAGAGTAGAAATTTAGAGGAAAGTATTACGTGTATTGTCCATTTAGTTAAATGTTGTGTGAGAAATCTCGAGAGATTGGTCTAAAAAATTTTGTGAAAAAGTGATAAAGTGAAAAAGTGAACAAAAGTAACATAGAAAATCGAACAAAAAGGATTTTTTTTTATTTATTGTATTTTAAATTTATTTTTTGGACATACATGTATATAAATTTCTTTTATATCTCTCAGCTTTCTCATAACATAGATATATAATTACATAATATTTCTTTATACAAAAATATACATTTTTAAGTTAATTTAATATTTTTTTAAATATTTTTCTACACTTTCTCTTTATTTTTCAATATGTTTACAATTTATTTTTATTAATTTTTATTAAGTTCAGATTATTTCATTGTAATAGTAGGTTTATTCGTTTGTATACGTTGCATGCTCTAATATGCTCCTATAACAGCTCTTACTCACTCCAACGCATTTGTTGGAGTGCGACGCGAATAAATCTAATGAGTTTTGACAGAGTGAAAAAAAAATGAAAAGAGAAAGAAGTTTAGGTGGTAACCATGGCAACGTTAGGTAATTTGCTTATTTCATGCATGCGCACTCCATTTTGACCAACACTAATATCAAAGGTGTCGACAGGGAGTTGCGCTACTGTATGTACTGTGGCTGTGTGCCTGGGTGTGGGCAGACAAGTAAAAAAGGCATTTCAGTTCATACGTAAGAATTTTTGTATTAAATTTATCAATTCCTCTATATGTGTTAACGATGTAGGATATGAAGTATTTAAAGTTATTAAAGTTATTTTATTGAATGTACTAATAAAATTAAAGTGACATTATTTTTGTTTATATTCCATTCATATCCATATACTTGTACAATAGATTTCTATTGAGACCAAAATCGATCTCAATCGTGGATTGATCAAATGCGTTTTGGAAAAACATAACTGTAAACATGAAAGATTAAAACAAAATATAAAATCTATTTTGTGTTCAAACTATTTTCTTAAAGATGAAGGCAATAGAAGGAACAAGGAATAGGGAATTAAATATTAGGAATTGGCAATTAAATTTCGGATAACAATACTTCGATCTACAATAAAGGAATAAGGATTTGAAACAAGGAATACTGTTAAAAATCTATTCCATGTTTAATGTTTATCAATGAGATTTGATACAAGTTCAGATTTGATTTTCTTGATTCTTGATGTTAAAACATTAAAGGTTTATACCAATTTATACTGTGATTGTATTCTTAATTAGAAATTTGTAAGGGCCGAATAGGGCTACAAAATGTCTGATGATCATCAATATGTAGATAAAAGTCAAGATTATGACAAGGATATTAAAGAAAACAGTGTTGATAATAAAGATATAAACAATTTATTACAAGATTGTAAAAGTGGGGATGAATTATTAATAGAACTTATACGATCATATCTCTATTTATAGGATAAGAGAAATAAAGACTTTAAAGATTCTTCTAAAAAAGATACATCATGGGAAGAAATAGGAGATATAATGAATTTAACAATCTTTTTGTTAAGTTTCATAAAAATTATTTTAAAAATATTTATATTATAAAATCTAATCTTTAT
>NW_017304417.1:629203-678603 GCF_001594115.1 Trachymyrmex septentrionalis | reverse complement strand
CGCGTGACTATTTGTACTTGAATCATGAGAATTTACGGACAAATGAGATGATATTATTTACTATAGAAGAATTCAGTCGCTTACATTACAAATTATATTAGTGCATACTAAAAGCTGTTCTATGGAATTAGTTAAATGTAAAAGTGGTAATGTTGAGTTTAGCCTTTATCTCTGATGTTGATTAAGTTCATTCAATGCATTTTTGCACGAAATAAACGAATTTAAATAAAGTATCGCTTTGCCCCGTAATGGAGATATTAATCGTTACAGTGAAGACTATTCAGATTAGGAAATCTGTCACATCAATGACATAGAGATAGTCATGAGAACATGTAAATGAGGCTATAATAAGATGTGACAAAATTAACTAACGACCCTTGATAGAAATAAATCGCTGAAAATCGCTGCAATTGCTAAAATCTTTATCAGTAAACGATTTCAATATAATTTTATTGAAATATGTCAATTGATAAAGATTTTAGCGATTTTCAGTCAAGTTATTTCCATCAAGGGCATTTCCAAGCGATTTTATTTCTACCAGCAGCATTAATATATCTATAATATATATATAATGTATTCAAAACAATTGTATAACAAAAATATAACACATTGAAACGTTTACACAACAAAAATGTAACTATTATATAACAATCTATAACATCTACGTAGCAAATACTATAATTGTTACATAGTCTCTGTTATTCATCTGAGTAGAAAATTACAACTAACGAGAATGCAACATGTTGCATCTTAGATACATAACCTGTTATATTCGGATTTATAAATGTTACATTAATGGTATACAACTGTGTTTGCTCGGTTCTTAAGCAACTTTTTTAGAGCAAACTCCAACGCGTATACACGTGCAGAAAGGAAAAAGCAGAACAATTCTCTCCAGAAAGACGATCGCTCCGATCGCTAATTATTAAAACAACACTGTTTCGTTATACTAGCGTGAACGTTGGCTTTTTTAAATGCGGTATTACGAACCCGCATAAACACGTACTCGTGATCACACATAAAAACATACGCGTGAACTTTGAAAGAGCAGATCCGCAACACAATCAAATATTACCCAAATTCACTTTTCTACTGCACATCCACGGGAGTACTTCACCTTATATTATATATATACACTGGAATGGGCATCCCCGCTGTGAAGCATAGAAAATCGTAGCACCAATTGATCAGCGTCATTTTAATTTGATCAACATAAGAGTGAATCAGAAACTTTTAGGTGCTCATACGCACTTACGTAGTGTTCTTTAGTAAGACGCATATGTCAGCATCGTATGTCAGGTTATATTTCAAAGATTATAAAATCGCGAAACTCTTAAATGTGCAAAGCATCAACAATGCTGTGTCATAGTATATACAGTAGCGCAACTCTTCCGATTTTATGTTGGCCAAAATGGAATACGCATGCGTGAAATAAGCAAGCCCCGTCTCATTTCCTCCCTTTTTTTATTGTTCTCTCTCTTTCTCTCTCTCTATTTAAATAAGCGTTTCAATGTTCTACTTAAACATTTGTCTTTCAAGCATACATGGTTCAGAGTAGAAATTTAGAGGAAAGTATTACGTGTATTGTCCATTTAGTTAAATGTTGTGTGAGAAATCTCGAGAGATTGGTCTAAAAAATTTTGTGAAAAAGTGATAAAGTGAAAAAGTGAACAAAAGTAACATAGAAAATCGAACAAAAAGGATTTTTTTTTATTTATTGTATTTTAAATTTATTTTTTGGACATACATGTATATAAATTTCTTTTATATCTCTCAGCTTTCTCATAACATAGATATATAATTACATAATATTTCTTTATACAAAAATATACATTTTTAAGTTAATTTAATATTTTTTTAAATATTTTTCTACACTTTCTCTTTATTTTTCAATATGTTTACAATTTATTTTTATTAATTTTTATTAAGTTCAGATTATTTCATTGTAATAGTAGGTTTATTCGTTTGTATACGTTGCATGCTCTAATATGCTCCTATAACAGCTCTTACTCACTCCAACGCATTTGTTGGAGTGCGACGCGAATAAATCTAATGAGTTTTGACAGAGTGAAAAAAAAATGAAAAGAGAAAGAAGTTTAGGTGGTAACCATGGCAACGTTAGGTAATTTGCTTATTTCATGCATGCGCACTCCATTTTGACCAACACTAATATCAAAGGTGTCGACAGGGAGTTGCGCTACTGTATGTACTGTGGCTGTGTGCCTGGGTGTGGGCAGACAAGTAAAAAAGGCATTTCAGTTCATACGTAAGAATTTTTGTATTAAATTTATCAATTCCTCTATATGTGTTAACGATGTAGGATATGAAGTATTTAAAGTTATTAAAGTTATTTTATTGAATGTACTAATAAAATTAAAGTGACATTATTTTTGTTTATATTCCATTCATATCCATATACTTGTACAATAGATTTCTATTGAGACCAAAATCGATCTCAATCGTGGATTGATCAAATGCGTTTTGGAAAAACATAACTGTAAACATGAAAGATTAAAACAAAATATAAAATCTATTTTGTGTTCAAACTATTTTCTTAAAGATGAAGGCAATAGAAGGAACAAGGAATAGGGAATTAAATATTAGGAATTGGCAATTAAATTTCGGATAACAATACTTCGATCTACAATAAAGGAATAAGGATTTGAAACAAGGAATACTGTTAAAAATCTATTCCATGTTTAATGTTTATCAATGAGATTTGATACAAGTTCAGATTTGATTTTCTTGATTCTTGATGTTAAAACATTAAAGGTTTATACCAATTTATACTGTGATTGTATTCTTAATTAGAAATTTGTAAGGGCCGAATAGGGCTACAAAATGTCTGATGATCATCAATATGTAGATAAAAGTCAAGATTATGACAAGGATATTAAAGAAAACAGTGTTGATAATAAAGATATAAACAATTTATTACAAGATTGTAAAAGTGGGGATGAATTATTAATAGAACTTATACGATCATATCTCTATTTATAGGATAAGAGAAATAAAGACTTTAAAGATTCTTCTAAAAAAGATACATCATGGGAAGAAATAGGAGATATAATGAATTTAACAATCTTTTTGTTAAGTTTCATAAAAATTATTTTAAAAATATTTATATTATAAAATCTAATCTTTATAGTAAACGACTGTAAAAGACGATAGGAATGATTGCGACAATATTATTCCAAAGAGCGACAGAAACAGGATTTTGAGACCAGAAGTGAAAGCGAAAGAGTAGGACGTAAACAATGGAAATTGTATAATGCAATGACTTTTTTGAATGACCATATGACAAAGAAAAAGTACGTTTTCATTGTTAAATAGTATTACAATTTTTTTTATAAAGTAATATTATTTTAGAATGTTTTGTACAAATTATTTGTTATAATAAATTTTATTTTATTTTTGTTTGCAATATTTATATAATATTTCAATACTTTTACAAACTTATGTATAAACATCCTGTTTGATGAATCAAACAAAGACAAACATGAAAAAGAAAATTATTTTGACTTTAATAGCGAATTGATAAATTTCTAATAATAATTTATTTAATAATAATTAAGGGGATTTTCAGATTTTTAGAAACCGTATTCGCAGTGCAGGCCAACTTCAGCGCCTTCTTTTTACTACTTTGTAAATAATAAACATTACAAAAAAATTGTAAAAAAATATTATATTATTTTGACAAATTCAATAAAAATATTTAAAATATTTTTAGGAATTGTTTTCTAGTTCATCCTCTCTCTCAAATGAATTATGTAGTTCAAAGGTGCAAGATAATTCACAACCAAATTTTATGAGATCTCCTTCATCACCTTCACCAAAATTATTACATTCTTCAATATCAAGATTGCTGTACTCTCTATCGCCATTAAAATCAATTGCATCATCATTACAAAAAAAAAAAAGATAAAATAATGATACAAGCTCTTTATTCAGCAACATCTTCTATTACAAAAATTACAGATAAAATAACAGGTCAAGAAAACAAGAGATCATGCATTATGTAATATTAAAAGAATTACAAGCTGCCAAAGAACCACACAAATCAAACTTGCGTATAAAACTTATAACTATTTTAACCGAACATATGAATGCTTCTTACACTTAAATATATAATATGATGTAGATCCAAATTTTGTAGAAGAAATGAAATAAAGGACTATTCTTTATCTTCATACAACTTTAATCATAATAAAGCACAATTACTCATTTCACACACACACACACACACACACACACACACACACACACACACACACACACACACACACACACACACACACACACACATGCACTATATGTTAATATCTAAAATTTTCTTTAATATCTTTATTTACATAATATCTAAAACATAACCGTAAATATTGCAACCGATATCATGGCATGATAATTATAAATAAATAGTAATTGTCATCATTTTATTGTAGTTTTTATATATATTATTAAAATATGAAAAATGTCATTACTCAAATTAAATTTGTATCATATATGCGATATCTAGCAATATACATACAATAGCAGCAGAGACTGATCTTTTTACTAACAGCATTAGATATTAAAGTGAGGCGTATTTCCTTATGACTCACATAATAAAGAAAGCTATAATAAAGAAAAATTCATAAAGAGAAAGAAAAAATGTAATGTTTGTACATTTTAAATATTATTCCAAATTTCCATACCTCTAGAAATGTATTCAAATTGCTATATACTTTTCCTTCATTCATCATCCAAGTACTTATATTGTGACATAGATTATATGTTTCAACAGTAGATCTATGAGCATTTGTTTTTGCTAGTTGTTTTAATACATTTTCGCTTTTTGAATATCTATCAAAAGTTTCATTGTTATTTTTCGAATTAGTAAATTTTTTAGATATGTATCGTGTTCCATTATAACGTAAATTTTTTTCTTCAACTACTATAAAATTATGAAGAGCTATACACGCTGCAATTATTTTGTCAACATTAAGACATTGTTTATTCCTTTTTCAAATATCGCCATCGCGAAACTAAAATGCCAAAGTCATTTTCTATTACTCATCTGCCTCGAGATAATCTGGAATTGAATATTCTTTGTTGAACTGTAAGATTTTTTTCAGGATAAGATCTCATCATATAATGAGAAAGTTTGAATGCTTCGTCTCTCACAAAAAAGTAATGACTTTTTATATTGGAATTAGGAAGGTAAACTTCGTCTTTGGGTATATTAAATGTTTCTTTCTTTATGTCTTATATCCAAAAGATGATCTTAAAAAGATTCCTCCATCGCTCTCACTTCCATAAGCTCCAATATCAATTAATGTGATTTTGAATGCATGATCACAGGCTACAAGTAAAATGTGTTAAAAGTCTTTTTATAGTTAAAACACATTGAACCAGTATTTGATGGAACTTGTATCTTGTGTTTGCCATCAATGGTCCCCAAACAATTAGGCATATTCATAAAAACCGTTAATTATATCCTTTCATTGTGTTTTATTTGGTGGCTTTACATATTCAAGTGTACTTCTGCTATTATAGTAGTTTCTGTAATTACTTTATGAACTGTTGATTTTCCTACATGAAATTCAAAAGCAATAGATGAATCATCTCCAGTAGCTAGATACCTGATGGAAAAAATATATTATTAATATATTAATTAAACATATTAGAGAAATAAATTTTTAATAAGTATTATATTTAAGTCTTACCTTAATGTTATGGGGCTAAACGATGTTCAGGTGAAAGAGATTCTCGTCTGCTATTCTTTTCCAAAAATGGTGTTATTTTAATTAACAATTTATTAAATATTTCTAATGACATTCTTGTATATTTAAAGAATTTATCAGGATGATCTTTTAATTCTTAAAACAAAGTGTAAAAATAACCTAATATATTACGTCGAATATTAATCGGATGCACCCACCATCGCCGATTTGTTCTTTTCTTATGAACTTTAATTTTTCTTTTTGTAATATGCATCAATATTAATGATATAATATGTATATTTATAATCAGAAGTGGCATTAATTTGTTATCCATTTCTACTTAATAATCTCTATTCGTTATTATCTTATAGCTTATTCTCTTTATTGTAAACAGAACTATAACTTATGTGTAATATCTTATTCCTAATTCCTAATATTTAATTCCCTATTCCTTATTTCTTCTATTATGATCGCACCTTAACAGTAACTACGTTACTACAATAAGCGGCCATATATTAAAAGCTTCAGTCTTTTTAGTAAGTTGTATAAAATAGCAATAGGTTAACGTGAGTAGACTATAGCCACATAAACCTTGGTTTCATTTAAGAAAAAAATAACTCAAAATCTAATAATTCGTGGGATGGACGGATAAATGTTAGTCTCAATTTTAAAACCATTTTCAATCACACAACTTGCAAGATATTAAAGCAGCATTGTTATGTATTACAGTGTAATCCTAATGCTCGATAAAAAAAACGGTGTAAATTAAGCTCTAAAATACCTGCACTTCGATTGCACTACATTCTTCCAAAAGTGGAGATTGATGAAGTTACAGGAAAAGATATCTGTTCTGGAAAAACTGTTATTTAGTTGAAATCCTGCAATGAAAGTGACATTTGCGATAATTCTTCATCATGAAGAATTGTCACAAAGATCAAGTACTCCAACCAGAATAACACATCATAGATAAAATGATCACTGTTATGCAAGTACTCCATGAAGCTTGCGACGAAAGTTACACTTTTCATAAGCTTCGTAATTATGATGAAAGAACAAAAACGTAATACAATAAAGGAATTTGGTCGATCGACGATAAAAGTGCCGCAGTTATTATACAAAATTTGATGAAGTTTATGCGGAAAGAAAAGATCGCTAGACCGGAACTCGTAGACCATCTGGAGCAAGTATTTGGTGGAACTCCTCTACAACTTTATGAAAATACAACTTTACATCCAAATAAATAACGCTACAAAGAGAGTTACCAAGAAATATGGATCTGGATTTAATTACATTGTAGCAAATGCAATATTTGTCAATTTAGTCACGAAAAATTGGTTTTCAGAACTACATAATCACATATTTGATATGTCAAAAGAGGAAAATCATATACTCGTATATAGGCTAACAAAGACAATATCTTTGTGTTATATTAGGATAAAAATGTTTCATGAAGGCAAAAAGATTACGGAAACGCTGACAAACGGAAAACGAAAGAAACTATCGCGACTTGTCTTTTCTTAAATGTATAAATAAGCGTATAAATAAACACATTATGTACGTATATACCGAACATGTATATACTTTTCACACTTTGTAGTATTTAAAATTAATAATATATTATTCGAAATGAGGTACGAGAGTCACAAATGGAGGGATCTCGCTCAGGAACGGGAACAGTGGCGGAATTTGGTGTTTGCGACAATGAGCTTTCGAGTTTCTAACGCCTAATAATAATAATATATTCAAACTTTAAATACAAAGCGCCTTCCCGGTCCGAGTGTTAAGATGTTGAACTACTATCTAATATACATTCAATTTAAATTGAATGTATATTAGATAGTAGTTCAACATCTTAACATTCGGACCGGGAAGGCGCTTTGTATTTAAAGTTTGAATATTTATATAGACGGTCTTGTTTCCAATCATATTGTTAATAATAATATATTATTCCACATTTTTGCAAAAAATTACAATTTTCTTTCCACTGTTCCTCTTCTCGATAATCATATAAAAATAAATATTTCTATGCAAATGTTCCTAAAAGCTCAATGCGCGAATGAATGTAAATGAAAATACTAAATGCACTAATAAAATTGAAATGATATTATTTTTATTTATATACCATTCATATTCATATAGATTTCCATACATCGATAGTACATCGATCGATACATCGATTGCAACGCGCGCGCAAACGCTTCTGATTCGCTCAAATATCGTCCTAACTAAAATGGCTAATCAATTGTGGCTACAAATTTTCCTCGATGCCCATTCCAGTGTATATATAGTTCAGTGGAGCTGTTTGGACCCTTGCAATGCAAGCTTGCATTGCAGCAGAGAGAAACCTGAGAGAGGACATGATGGCCCAAAACCTGTAACCGCAAAATGCTGCCGCGCACTACTGCCCTCTGACAAAGTGGATGTAAACTATATAGCAACGTTCACTTTTCTTAGTGTAAACGCACTGACAGGAATGGTGTCCCCTGGCGTTCGACATACGGCATTACATTATATTATACGTAGACTGCTGGAAAAGTTTCTGCAAACAATATGAAAAAAAAACATGTAAAATTCGGTAAATGGCTTTATTGTTTTTCGAAGTATTCGCCTTTAAAATCGATACATTTTTGCATACGCTCGAACCAATTTTCGAAGCATTTTTTCCACTCTAAGGCTGTAACCTCAGAAATCAGTGTACGAAATGTTTCAACAGCTGCTTCAGGCGACTCAAATCGCTCACCACGCATCTTATTTTTAATATTTGGGAAGAAAAAGAAGTCATTAGGTGATAAATCAGGTGAATACGGACAATGAGTCATCAATTCAACATTACTATTGGATAAAAAAATCAACAGTTTGACGTGCTGTGTGACAGCTGGCGTTATCATGATGAAAGATGATGCGATGATTTCTGTTTGTTCTACGCAATTCATTTATGACTTCTGGCAAACAAATTGTTGTATACGAATCAGTATTTACAGTCCTTCGATCCTCTAAAGCCGCGGTTGTCACATGTCTGGTATAACGAAGAAACAAGCAATCATTTGCTTGGCAGCACTGCGTGAACGAACACCTTTTGTTAGTTTCGGTTCATTTTGAAATATCCAAACAGTGGATTGTTTACTTTCGGGCTCATACGAATAGATCCATGTTTCGTCCCCAGTAACGATGTTGTAGACCAAATTTGACAGACCTCGGTTGAATTTCTTGAGCATTTCTTTGCTCCATTTAACATGAGCCTGTTTTTGAGCTTCGGTCAAATTGTGTGGGATCCAATGACTGCAAATTTTCCGTACGCTCAAGTGATCATGCAAAATCGTATGTATTGCTTTCATGTCAATGCCTAAGGATGCCTGAATCTCGCGGTATGTTATATGTCTCGTTCAATCATTTCACGCACAGCATCAACATTAGTGGAAACAACAGACGTGGATGGACTACCTTCACGGAATTCATCACTAAGAAAGGTACATCCACACTGGAATTCGGCAAACCAATTATAAACAGTCTTATTGGATGGTGCTTCATCCCAAAAGCCAAATGAAGTCGATCGATGCATTGTTTCGGAGTTAGATTACATTTGTAATCGTAAAAAATCATTGCCCGAAAATTTTCACGTGAAATTTCCATTTTCTTAGAATGTTAGAACTAAAAATATAGACCAAACAAGTACAAAAACTCACTGAGCGCTCAGTAAACGATCGTGCTTCTGGATGCATCCACTGAATGCACCTAATAAAATAGGATGTTTTGATTGGTTACTTTGTGACGCGGACGGACGAGGCAACGTGTGACGCGCTGAATGGAAAGTATCATTATGCAACGTAATGCAAGGTAATGATTGCGTTCTGCAGATAACAGTTTTGTAATAAAATTTTATGATTCTGAGATAGAACTATTCATTTAAATCTAAAAGTATAATTTAATCAGCGCGACGAATCATAAAACGGTTGCAAAACTGTTGAATCTGCTGAACGCAGCCAATGACTAGTATGTTTTGGTCCTAACACTAAAATTTTAGAATTCAACCAATGAAATGCAGATTTTGGTTAGGCCTGCAGCTCTATTAGCTGAATCTAGAAGTTTAGAATTAAGACTAAAGCATAAACTAGGCGTAAATGTAATAAAGAAATAACTACTAAACAATAAAACTTATGTAATTGAGCGAGCTTTATATCATAATAATAAGTACTTAATTAATTTCATATTATTAATATACTTTTATTCGTATAACCTTATTCATATACCTTATATTAATTTTAGTTTAAAAAAAATCTTATTTTTACGTAATACAATTTAACAGAACTTATCGTTGGTATTACTACATAACACAGTTTGGTTTAACAAAACTTATTGTTTAGAATCACAAAGAACTTCTTTTAATAAAATATAACATTTGTAATTGTTCTTTGGTATAAACATAAAACTTTGTATAAACATAACATTTTATTAATATTATTTTGACTGCGACATAATGGGTGCATTCAGTACTATAACCGTTCACTGAGTGCTCAGTGAGCGATTGTAATACTGAATACGAGTATACCCAATATCTTTTTTCGCCTACAGTCGCTTTAATTACTAATTAAATATCACGTGTGTCTTAGGATTGTTTGATCACAAAACGTTGTATTAGCCTCAATGTCTACGATGTTAGAAATAAAATTCCTAATAATATTTAAAACGAATTGAATGTAGCATTTGGAAATTCCCTTGGATGACTAACAATATTAACTGGGCAAATTTTATTCTGCAAAATCGAGTGAACTCAAGAATAGTAATTTCGACAAATGAGTATCTTAAAATATTGCTAGCATGAAAAGACTTTCACACGGAACGGACGTTGCGACGATTGACAGATATTTTGTAGCAATAGGAACTAATTGTAAAAAAGAAAAGCGATTCCGTTCCCAAAATTCCAAAGGATCCACGTGCAAAGATACCACGTCTTGATTTAGATATTGTTTCAAATTAATATGTCGTATAATATCATTAATTTTATTATTAATATTCTTGAGACTTCTACGGATGCTTTCTATATAAAAGTTATGCGTTTCCCGGGTTTCCTCCGTGTCCAGATCCATTCTTGGAATGCCAACCTTTCGTAAACCTTGCAGTCCACTTCATCATGTTGCTCCTTTCTATTCCTTTTTATATTATGCTACTTGTTGAAGTGATGGGGGGAAAGAAGAGAATTGTGGGTGAAGAGAGGAAGGAGGAGGGAGAAGGGAAATTGGTCGGTCTTCAATAACTGGGAGAAACTTTATTATTATGAAACTTAGCAGCCAATATCGAATGAAAGTTCCAAATGCTACATTCATTTTTATTTCGATTATTATTAGGAATTTCATTCTCTGCGTTATTTATTTGGCTAGTTCTGGCCTGATCCAGCATCTTTTGTTTGACGTTTTATATTGCATCAGAGCATGCTAGTTGGCTTTGAAAATGTAATCGCTTGAATCTAGAGTCCAATAAAGTGGCAATACTTAAAATTGGATTCTTTTCGATGTTTTCAAACCTTGTATTTACTTCAAGGATCAACAGATGCTTAAATTTTTTTCCGATTTCCGACTCCGATTCTAATGCGTTCAATTCATGCCGAAGACTATAACCATCGATATTATTTTACTGCTCATGATATAGCGTTCGCCAGAAATTGCTTTAGACACAGACTCAAGCAATTTTAACATTTTTTAAATTTTGTTAACTGTTGCGACTTCAAATGCTATTAACATCGGAGGAGACTGAGGAAGTTTAATTAATACTGAAGATATTATTACTGAAGACGTTATTTATTAATTTCATGAACTTTTCGAGCATGTAATATGTGGAATTTCAATTCATTGAAACTTCTTGTATTAATTTGAAAGGCTTATCTGGTAATTATACTTTCCAAAATTCTTCAGCTGTGATAAGACTTTGTTTAAAATAAGAGACGATATCCTTAATTTTAGAAATTAGGTCTTTAACATTAGGACTTTTATCCAGAATTGTACTTGAAACTAGGTTAAGAATGTGTGCAAAACAACTCAATAGTTTTTTACTCCAAATGTGTCTTTCAGTCTTACAAATGTTTGCGGCATTATCAGTGACAACTGCAGATATGCTTTTCAATGGTATAAGTTATTCGTTACAAGTATTCGTTAAAATTTCACCCAGATAAGTCGCATATAATTTGTCCAACTTAATGACCCCAATCATTACCGAACAAATTTTTTCATTATGTGGAAAATAATCATACCAAGATATCCGATCGTATTTATTGTCTTAGTCCAAGCGTCTGTCGTCAAAGTGACATTAGATGCAGCTACAAGCTTCTCCTTTGTCTGAACTGACAGTCTTTGATATGTCGCATCGATAAAAGTCGTCATCTTGTATATCTTCCTGGGATTTTGTACAAGAGTAACGCAGTCTTTAAAAAGTATGTAAGTCCAGCCCTTCTCCGTACTATTCAGAAGATGCATGTTATCTTTCGCGATCATATATATCAGAGCATTTGTAATCCGAATATCTTTCAATCTTCCTCTTCTATTAATGTGTTATTCTATTTAATTTGTTTGTATTAATTCTATTTAATGTGTTAATTGATTCAACAGATTCAATCTCACTAACTTCACTTTCAGACGAATTTTTCGATGTAGATATTGGGTCTTGAAGTTGCAAAAAAATTTCATGGTGGTTCCTTTTTAAATGAGTTTTCAAAGTTCGTAGTATTGCCATCGATTGGCACATCGGTTAAGCATGTTTTACATGTGCTGTCAGTTTTTATTTTAATAAAATGCTTCCATATTACACTTTTTCTTCTCGACATTTTGGTAGCATGTTAGTACGCTAACACGTCGAAATCGCTGAGAATGCGATATCACAGATTCCACTTCAGATTTTCACGTTTTCGTCGTTTTCACTATCATTTTTCCGTTGTTGAATCAATGATTGCGTTCAGCAGACACAAACTGTGTTAAGATGCCATTACATAGGAACGTCAAGCGTCGAACATCGAGAACTTACTATTCGCTAAGAACAGTTAATGTGATCAAAATTGACAAATAGCAAGCTCACGATACTCGACGCTCGACGCTTGATGCTGTCATGTAAAAGTACCTTTAAGGTGTCATTACACAGGAGAGTCAAATGTCAGCGTCGACCATCGTGAACTTACTATTCGCTAAAAACAAATCACGTAATTAAAATTAACGAATAGCAAACAGTGAGCGAGTTCAAGACGGCAAAGCGGCTAAGCATGCTTACCGAGCAATTGAATATAATTGGTTGGATCTACAAGTAACAATCAATTATGCTCATTTGCTCGGCGAGCAGGTCAGCTGCTTTGTCAACTTGAACCCCTCTAGTGCAACACTGCTTTCAATGACTCGTCTCGAAAAAGTTCCTCATTATTTGGTAACTCGAACCTTGAAACTCAAAATCGACATTTTCAAGATGATTGTCAATTCGAATCAATCGATCGACGTGTCAATACTTATGAAAAGTATCGATATGTCGAAATTATTGAAACGAAAGTATCGAAGAAAAATATCGGATATCGGACTGAACAATATCGATATTAAAAATATCGATAAAGTATCAGGCATCCCTAGTGTGTAGCGCCGCGCGCCGAACACCAGGAGATACCATTTCTACCGGTGCGTGTACATCGTCCACTTTTCAAGATTAGAGGTTTGTTTGCATCGCATGCTCCAAATTAATCCAAAGAGCATTTGGATCACAGGTAAGGTGGCAGTTAGAGCAGTTGCATTTATGTGCTTCAATGTTCAGTGACATGAACGGATTTAGGACAAGTGAGCATGTCATCTAACCTAATCCGTGAGATCACTCGAACGGACATGTGCCTCGTTTCGTTTCGGGTATTTTGTGTTACCTCGATTATTTGAAAAGTGTTTTTATACAAAATAAATGCGTTTTTAATAAATACAAAAGTTATATTTTTATATTATATTATATTATATTTTGTTGTATTAATATTATCTTATTTTATTTAAAAAATTTTTCTAATTTTATTTATTTTATTTATTTATTTTATTTATTTCATTAAT
This sequence comes from Trachymyrmex septentrionalis, assembly GCF_001594115.1. Taxonomy (NCBI): domain Eukaryota; kingdom Metazoa; phylum Arthropoda; class Insecta; order Hymenoptera; family Formicidae; genus Trachymyrmex; species Trachymyrmex septentrionalis. The sequence continues at coordinate 664,850 of NW_017304417.1, read as the reverse complement.
TTTATTTTATTATTTTATTTTATGAGTATTATATTGTTATATTATATTTTTATATTTATATCAAAAACGCATGTATTAAATGCGTTTTTATACAAAATAAATCTGAAATATTTTTTTCGAGTACGTTTTCAACCATGCGAGCATAACATGCTCCAATCATATCACCTTCTGAAATGAGGCAAATGGAGCATGCTCTAACGTGAAACGAACATCTAGTCGCCATATTGGTTCAGGTGACGCGAATGTATTGGAGCGTGTTGCGCATGTGGAGCGAGCGACGCAACAAACCTTACATGTAGCATTTTTTTTCATCTTCAGACTTGAAAAGTGGACGATGTACTCTAATGGCTCCGGCACACCAGCGCGATGTTAGTCACACACGCGCAACACGCGATATCCAATGACAGTATATTTTTAGAATGAGAATATTGGTAAAGCTGTACACTCATTGGCGTATCGCGCGCGACGAACATCGCGCTGGTATGCCGGAGCCGCCGCAGGCATACGAAAAGTGGACATTGCTACGTTGTTTACAGCAATTTTGTTAGAGGGCAGTAGTGCGCGACAGCATTTTGCGATTACAGGTTTTGGATTGTCATGTCCTCTTTCAGGTTTCTCTCTGCAGTATTTCGCGGCAGACAAATTTCCCAACCTCAATAATCAACTTTTTAAGTCGTGTGTTTCGTCCAGTAAGAGGTGGATGTGTTTTATCCCGCCTCGATTGGATATTGCATCATTTTTGGATAACGTGGCTTCAACTGTCCCTAGTACGACTGGTCAAATGAATCTCGTTAAGAGAACCAGGGCCAACTAAAAACGAAGAAGTCAACTTTAACGCTTAATATCTCGATTCACGGGGCAGAGCGACGCTTTTTTTTGCCTGATTCTTTCGTTTCATGCGAAAACGCCTAATTTGGTTGATTTTGGAGGTGGCTCAGGTAAATTGTATAATTATCTTTATTTTAGCAGTATGTGAAATTGTAATTCCTTGTTTCGCGAAGTATTACTTTTGTTCTGGCCGTATCTGTCTTGTAAGTTTTGTTGAAGGAACGGGGGCCATTTTTGTGCAAAGTTTCGTGGAACAAGGCGACACTTTTCTCGGCCAGATTCAGACAAAAACGCTTCGAATGAACCTAATTTCATTTATTTCTGAAGTGATTTGACTAAAGTAAACAATTACCTTGGTATTTTATTCTAATCATAATCTTAAACTTATAGTCCTATCGGATAAAGTGAAATGAATAAAATGGTTAAATATAAAAATACCTTTAAACATAATACGAATGACAAGTATAAAGTCAAAGGACACGCACAGTTTAAAGTATTGTATAGTCGGAAGTTCATGGCGCCTTTGAGGAAAAAACGGAAAAATGAATATGATGCTAATGAAGAAGCTAGGTAAAATATAAAGTAAAGTCAACAACACACAAAGCTTTTTTTCTAATCCATCAGGGAAAAAAGTATTGTGTGATGACGATTTAAGATATGCGCACAGTGATCTTTTTAATCTTTTCTACAAATATTTAATAATATATTCAATTTACAGGTTAGAAAAAATAGTTTTCGGTAATCCTAGTGATATTATAAATAATTTATCAGATGACAAGTCTAAAACGAAGACAAAAGATGATGTTTGTGAAGAGATTAGAGATGATAACATGGATGATGAGATGAACAGTAAAGATAGCGAGGATGAATCAGATCAAAATATTTCAATTTTAAATCATAGCAACAATACAAAAAAGGAGAAAAAGAAACCAGCATGGATAGATGAAGATGATTACATTTACACGTAAAAAGAAAAAATATTTTATATTTTATGTTGAATACTCCTTTTTTATTATATGAGTTTTTATTTTTTATGACAGTGTAGATTTGGCTCTAAATTCACAAAATCACAATTTACCATGTGAGAGACCAGAAAAATTATATACAACATATTTAGAGAACAGGTACAAATTGTTTGTGGGTACTCCAAAATGGGCTAAACTTGAAAAAAAAGAAGCCGATGACTTGGATAGTAATATCTTGAAGGTATTTCTTTTTTCCTCAGCCTCTTGAAACTTTTTTCTCAATGGGTTGAATCTTAATTTTTTTTCTTCATTTTCCATATTTAGCATAGTTGCCATTTGGAAACACCAAAAATAAAAAATCTACCGAAAAATGTTATTGATATCAAAGTGCTCAAAGCTTTGAATAAGAGCACTCACACAGAAGGCCCTATTATTACAAGTGTGGAATTTCATCCATCATCCACTGTGGCTCTGGTTGCTGGTACATCAGGTGTCCTGTCCCTGTTTGAGGTATTTAAATATAAATAAAAATTATTTTACAGGGATTTAATATCTAAATAATTTTGCTAGCAACTATATACTAGTGTTAACCATAGCTCTATTCTACAATAGCATGATATAAAAAATTGAGACTAAATACTAGTATTTTGTCCAAATACTGGTATTTAACTGAAATTTTTATAATACTAGCATATATATAATTTTTTGATAATACTGATATATTGGTATTACTATTTATCTAATATAAAATATTATTTTATATTTAAGAACATTTTTATATAATTTCTAAAAGATTGTAAATGAGCTTTGACATAAAGCTTATTTCACAATCAACAAAATCATAATCCCATATTTATATTACGTTCTTAAATGTTAACGATAATATTGACATTCGTTTGCGTAATAAAATATGGAAAAAATATCAATGAATCCTGTATATGATTATTTTTCTTATGATACGGAATATAACGTGTCTGTCTGTTTAATAGAAAACTGCTAATGTGTTATAAAAGTATAATAAGTTTATAAATGAAATATATAATTTAAACATTAGTATGAAAATCGACCGTGAAATATTTGAACTATAACTAAAATGAGAAACGCCATGTGCAATGAAAGCGAATTTTGGTGCTTACCAATATTTTTGCGTAAATCTTACAATTTTCAGTTCAAACAAATGCACCGAATATTCACTAGTCTTGAAATAGTTCTAAACTGAATCCGGCGTACGTGATATCATGAGTTAAATTGATAAGTAATTTAATATTATTGATGCTAATTGATGAGCATCTATTTAAAGATCTGTAAATATAACTTATTGCGAAAAATATTATGAAGATTCATATTTATGTTGAAAAATATTTTAGATAGGATTTTTTTAAAGCTTGACCTTCCAACTTTCTGAGCATATGTCTTTCTCATCAGTTATATATGATTTAATTAAAATCAAATTTACTCTGAATTTAATTTTTAATTTTATTTTAATTATAGTCAATTTAATTTTTTAAATTTAGCTCATATATGTCTTTTGACAAGGTAATTATAAAGGAGATGGGCTTACTCACCGATTTTGATGGAATTAATCATTCGACCCGTTTTTGTACGAAATGAACAAATCTGGTAGAAAAAGTGTCGCTCTGCCTCGCGAACCAAAATATTAAGCGTTAAAATTGACGACTATTAATGTTAGAAAATCTGTGGCATAGTGGGTTACACAAATTCTCTATTTTATAAATACAGATTCTTTACTTTAAACATAAATTTTCTGTTTCAAAAACATAAATTCTCTGCTTCAAAAATGCAATTTTTTTGGTTTAAAAACATGTTCTAAATAATTTTTACAATAAAAAATTTATTTTTAAAGCAGAAAGCTTGTGTAATTGAAGCAGAAAATATTTATTCTAGCTTCACATGTTCTTATGTCGCTCTATGCCAGATTTTCTAACTTGAACAGTCTACTTTAACGCTTAATATCTCGATTCACGTTCACCGAGAACGACACTTTTCTGCCAGATCGTTTATTTTGTACAAAAACACGTCAAATAATTATAATTTTAATAAAATCGGTGAATAGATCCGTCTCCTTAATTATCTAAATCCAGGAAATGGAAAGTTACTTTTCAAAATTTTTGAACAAAGTAATTTTTCAAAATTCTTCGGTTAATAACGAGGGTAGTCAAAGTGATCAGAAAAGACAATCTAGTTAATATTACTGTACTTATTGACTATCTAATATATTTGTAATTATCTATTTTAACTATTTGTCGAAAGTATGATTTTTCTATTCAACAACTTTATTTAATAACTGTGGATAATAGATCAAATATGATTAAATTAGTTCGTTCATCGGAATACAACAAATTAGAAGAATGTTTAATCGAAAGATTAAACAGATGATAAAACTGATGATAATATAAATATTACAATAATATTTATTAAAATAAATAAACAAATTCAAAGGACTCTTTCAAAACATACTAACAAACTCAATCAACGGGCGAAGTAAGAGTCAACCACATTTTTAAAATTTTCATAAAATTATATATTATATTAACAGCGATGAAACATCATGCAAAAAATTAGACTATGAACTAATAAATTACAAGTTATAATATACAAGTATAAATTACGAGTTTGTGAGGGCAATAAGGTTTATTCTTGATTCCACATTTTTTTCGTTTAACAATTTTTATAAACAGAATTACGGCACTCCTATGGGGTCCCCCTTATCACTTGTAATAGCGGACTTGGTGATGAGGAGACTTGAGACGGTGTCCTTGATGTCGTTGAACTTGGACGTGACATTTTATTTTAGATATGTGGATGATATTTGCACTGCGGTTGAGCCATCAAAAATTGATTCAATAGTAAAATAATTTAACTCTTTCCATCCACGATTACAATTCACTTCAGAATTTGGGGGTGATGAAATCAGTTTCCTGGATGTTACTATATCTATCATTGGAAACGGGTTTGGAGTTGATTGGTACCGTAAGCCGACCTTTTCAGGGAGGTTTTTGAATTTCTATTCTAACCACCCCATTGCACAGAAAAGAGGGACGATTTTTTTGCTGGTTGACAGAACAATTTTACTTTCAGACGTTCGATTTCACACACAGAATTTGACACTCATCATTAACATTTTATTAGACAATGACTACCCATTATCATTTATATTTGACACAATCAACCTACGAATAAAAAACTTGAATAGAAATAGACACATAACACAGAACAGTTTGAATGACAAGGTCGAAGCGAGGGAATCGGTGTCATGGCTTACGGTTCCGTTCATCCCTCTCCACACAGAAAAGTTCAATCGGTTCAACAATAACGACATCAGGGTTTCTTTCCGTAGTCCGAACAAACTCAAAAAATACATCAAAGTACACAAAGATGTTTATCCACAGACATCGAAGAACAACGTGGTTTACAAAATTTCATGCAATGATTGTGACGCTACGTACGTGGGACAGACAGGTAGAAAATTAAAGACAAGGATTGCAGAATATCGCAATCACATTAGATACAACACGTCGGCACGATCTGTAATAACGGAGCATAGGAGACAACTAGACCATTAATTCAAATGGGATGAGGTCGAAATCTTAGACGAAGAGCCCTGCTATCGTAGACGTTTGGTTTCAGAGATGATTAACATCAAGAAACAAAAGAATGGTCTCAATTTACAGACTGATACCGATGGCCTCCACAAAGCGTATATTCCAATCATAAATAGAGTTTGACTTTCGGTTGCGAACAGTCCGTCTCCTCTCTCAGTTTGTGTTGATCCGCACTACTGAACGTACATGAAAATCGATACATAATGTCTGTCTTACATATCTGCGCTCCTTCTCACTGTACATATTTCATAAGTTTTTTATTTCTTTTTGGACATATTAATTCAAACTTCTTACATATGATTTCTGGTGAGTTTTTTATGAAATAATTTTTATTGATTTTGTTGGATTTTCGGTATTTTATATTATTTTATTTATGCGTAGTTGTCGGTAGTACGTTTTTTTGTTCTTTAATTTATCCTTTTTATTAACTAGAACTTTACCAATGACATTTTTAATACTTCTGACTGTTCAACCATACGGAAATTATGTTTCGAAATCAAGACTCACCCGAACTGTGATTATTCTGAATATGCGAACATTTGCGACAATTGATTTTATTCTGTTATTATATTATTTTTTTGTCGTTATACTAATGTCTGAAGAGGGCTCAAACCGGTAGCCGAAACTTGTAACTTGTAATTTATTAGTTCATAGTCTAATTTTTTGCGTGATGTTTCATCGCTGTTAATATAATATATAATTTTATGAAAATTTTAAAAATGTGGTTGACTCTTACTTCGCCCGTTGATTGAGTTTGTTAATAATATTTATATTACCAATAATATTTATATTATCAATATATAGGATAAAGATGTCTTTTGAACCGAAAATAACAATGAAAGATGCGAAGAAATTGATGTTTCTGTATTAAAAACAGATACAGTCTAGAATTTACATTAAAATAGCATAAAATTTCTAAAATGTGCTGCTCATTCTTTAGTGATTGCTGATGTGTTAAAAAATAAAGAAAATACCAAAAAAAAGTTAAGAAATAAAGAAATAACACAAACAATAAAAAATGTTCGTTGTGTTTAATCAACAATTCAAGATGTTTTAAAAGCGATGCAAAAAAGGAAACCAATATTAGATCACAGATACGAGGTCTGTTCAAAAAGTATCGCGAATTTTGAATTTCCGCGGGTTACGTATATTCGATTTTCGATTTTTTTGTGGCGTTATGTTGGTACTCATGTCTCTCACTTATGCCGACAAGTTCGGCCATTTTGAATGTTCAGTTAATTTTTGACAGCTGCTTTGCTTGCACGTGTTTTGGCTTGTCTTCGATTTTTGCCTATTCCAAAAAATGGATCAAAGAATCTGTATCAAATTTTGTGTGAAAAACAAAATTAAGTGCGCGGACGCATTCCGAATGTTGACTGTGGCATATGGTGAAGCTACCTTGGACCGAAGCAACGTTTATCGGTGGTACAAAATGTTCTCAGAGGGCCGAGAAGATGTGAACGACGAAGAGCGTGCCGGACGCCCGAGCACGTCAACAACAGACGAAAACATTGATGAAGTGAAGAAAATAGTATTGGCCAATCGGAACGGTCAATAAGGAATATTACCTGCAAGTTATGCGCAATTTGCGCGAAGCAATCCGCCAGAAACGCCCGGATTTGTGGAAGAACAAAAATTGGCTTTTGCACCATGATAACGCCCCTGCTCACACATCGTTGCTTGTGCGCGAATTTTTGACCAAAAACAACACACTAATGATGCCGCAGCCACCGTATTCCCCAGATCTGGCCCCCTGTGACTTTTTCTTGTTCCCGAAACTGAAGAGGCCCATGAAAGGACGACGCTACGCTACGATTGAGGAGATAAAGACGGCATCGAAGGAGGAGCTGAACAAGATCACAAAAAATAATTTTTTGAAGTGCTTCGAGGATTGGAAAAAACGTTGGCACAAGTGTATAATATCTGATGGGGATTACTTTGAAGGGGACAAAATAGATATTCATGAATAAATAAATAATTTTTGAAAAAACACAAAATTCGCGATACTTTTTGAACAGACCTCGTATATCAGTACGAGATGACAGAACGCTTAATAGAATTGAAATCCTGTTACAATGAATCTACAAATAGAGGTTTATATTTGGCACCTGACATATGGAATAAATTAAAATCTATTATTGTAGATTAAAATGTCAGCAGTTATAAAAAATTACAAGAACTCAACATAACACAATTATGTCAAAATAATGTTTTTCTCACGGGAATATTTTTGAATGTCAAATACAATATTCTATTATCATCGATATTCTATTATCAAGAAACCGCTCAAGCTAAATAATATTTATTAAAAATATGGAATCAGCTTACAAAGATTGAAACATTAAAAATCTTCATCAAGTCTTATTGATACAACAAATAATTTAAATTCTTTTCCTCATTTATCTCGTTTAAAATCTAAAGAAAACATTTTTGGAATAAAAATAGATGTTCAATGATTTATAGAGTGAAAGAGTCACAGACTTTGACGGCATATAGAACAAAAAGTGAACCAAAAGATCCTACTAAACATAGATTCGAAAACGGTTGTTAAGACATCTCTTTTTTGTTTTCCGGCAATTCATCTGTCGTGAATTATAACTAAATAAATTTTTCAAATAATATATTCAATTTACATCTTTTATGACTTTCGGTCTTAGTGTCATTTTTGTTTTTCTCTTATGATTAAGTTTTTTGAATTAAAATGTGGTAAATTTATTGGGATACGTAGTGTTTAAATTCCAAAAAATATGATAAAGAATACGATAATTTTTGGTTTTTCAATGCGAGAGGACCTACGTATCGAGAAAGTACAAGGATTCCTAAATGTCTCAGGATAGTACTAGTGTGACAATACCGTCCAAAAATTTAGATCCCATTGCGGCGCTCTTCACTAGAGAGCCTCACAGGGAGAGGCAAATTGTATCACGTGACCCGGTCTCCTCTAATTGGACCTGGGCATCAAAGCTCCATAGAGCCACAGTGTATGCCATTCATGGTATTTAAGTTAGACGACTGCAAAAGTTGCAGTATGCTTATGCTGCAATTTTCTTCTCAATTTTACAATTGGTAAGATCTTTGTAAGTGATACATATTATTAATTTTGGAAGTATATACCTTCCTCTATTGTATATAGAGGATAGACCCCTATTATGAGCTAGCGAGTTTATTTTGGGTAAATGCTAGAAATTTATGGACAGAATTTAAAAAATAATAGTAATTACGAAAGGAATTTAATAAGCTTTAAGATAATGTTATGTAAAAATTATATAATATTGTAGTATAATGGCTCAATAATTTAAAACTAAGTTAAAAGAAAAAGGGCTACGAGCCAAAAATTTGGCATGTAAAAATTGATGAATAAATAAAAGTCTTAAAAAAAATTATAAAATTTAATAATATGTCGGCTAACAACAACAAACGTTTCAATCACGATCGGATCATTATTAATATTTACAAAATAGATCTAAAGAACATAACATAAAGTCGATCGAAGATTAAACATAATTGTAATTCGCATTTTATAACTATATGATTGTTGGTAACTATATGATGATATCAATAAATTAAGAAGGATCTTCGTCTTGTTAGTTGAATGGAACAGTAATATACATAAAATACATACATTAGAATTTGTCAGAAAAGTAAAAACTTATAAATACTGTACGCGGTCGATGGCAAATGAAAATATACTTCGCATTGTCAAGACACCAAACTGTTGGTATCAGAATCCTCGTCTCATTAGAAAAATTGTACAGCAAAAAAAAACATTGGTATATGAATATAAATTAGTGTTTAGAATGAAAAATAACGCATTACAGCTATAATAATAATGTAAGATTATAAGAATGATAGAACAACACAATGATATAAATGAAAGTATAAAATGTACAATGTAAAACTATCTGTTCAATTAAATTAATTAAATATTCTTTAAAATTAAATAAGAAAAATATCTTTCATAATTGTAGTTAAGAGTTCAGTCCAAAAAAAAAATTAATATGAATAAAGTACAATAGACAATGCGATGAGAGAAAGATCTATGTCTCTTATCTTCAACATTATTAGACAAAATAAATTTAAAATGACTTTCAGAGAAGGAAAGAGAAATTGATGTTACAAAATAGTGAAGTAATTGAAACTTTCCTTCTTCTCTATACACACACACACACACAACACACACACACATCCTCCCTCTTATGTTCTTTCTATCTATCCCTTTTTTATTCTTATTTCAAAAACTAGACGGTCAATATGTTTCTAATTGCACACAAATATAGAGCACTTTTCAATTTATATTAGGAGTATAAATAAGTTTCCGTCGTTTTTTATCAAAAATTGGGCATTTATTGTGAAAGAACGGTACCTAATGTTTTATTCGAAGTATTGTCCATCGCTAGCCACTACTTTTTCCCATCTTTCTGGCAGCATACGGATACCGCGTTGGAAAAACGCTTTATCTTTTGAAGCTATCCACGAATCGACCCAATTTTTGATATCTTCATATGATGTGAAGTGTTGCTCAGACAGGCCATGCGCCATCGATCAAAACAGGTAGTAATCAGAAGGAGCAATGTCTGGTGAATACGGCGAGTGGGGTAAAACTTCCCAATTGAGTGTTTCCAAGTAGGTTTTGACCGGCGCCGCAACATGTGGATGAGCATTATCATGCAGAAGAATAACTTTGTCGTGTCTGTAGTAGTAGTGGGCGCGTTTTTCCTTGAGTGCTCGGCTCAATCTCATCAATTGTGTTCGGTAGAGAGCCCCAGTAATGGTTTCGTTCGGTTTGAGCAACTCATAATAAACGACACCTAGCTGATCCCACCAAATACACAACATGAGCTTTTTCCCATGAATGTTCGGCTTGGCTGTCAATGTTGAAGCATGGCCAGGTGGTCCCCATGATTTCTTCTTCTTTGGGTTATCGTAGTGGATCCATTTTTCATCACCAGTGATTACAACACGGTGCAAAAAACCCTTTCGTTTATGCCTGGCAAGCAGCATTTCACATGTGAAAAATCGGCGTTCAACGTTTCTCGGCTTCAGTTCATATGGAACCCAATTTCCTTGCTTTTGAATCATTCCCAACGATTTTAAGCGATGTGAAATTGCTGGTTGAGTCACTCCTAATGTAAGTGCAAGTGCTTCTTACGTTTGGCACGAATCTTCATCCAATAATGCTTCCAATTCCGCGTCTTCGTACACTTTCGGCCTTCCGCTACGTTCTTTGTCTTCGACGACAAATTCACCGTTCTTAAACTTTTGAAACCACTCACGGCAACTTCTCTCACTTAAGGCAGCCTCACCATATGCTTCTACAAGCAATCGATGCGCCTCAGCTGCAGATTTCTTCAAATTAAAGAAGTAAATCAAGAGCTCCCGCAAATGATGCTTATTCGGTTCAAAACTCGACATTTTCGCACGAAAAAAGATATAAGATGCTGATGCAAAATCGCTAATATTTCAAGGTTATGTTCTTGTCCAACCTTACGATATGACGTTTTACAGCTGACAATTTTAACTACAACATACTGGTAGCGCCATTGTTTATCAAACGGCGGAAACTTATTTATACTCCCAATATTTCAAATTTTAGCACATTCGTAAGAAAATCATTTCATGCTAGTACTACTATAAAGAAGTTGGGTTTGAAAAAGAAAAACATTTATTTAAAGATTATGCATTGAAAATTTATTTATACTTTAAATGAATGCTTTTTTTAAATAAAATTAAAAATTTATATATATGCATTAAAAATTTGCATAATCTTTAAATGAATGTTTTTTTTGTTAAACCCAATCTCTTCAAGACATTATTTAAGGATTCTTGTACTTTCTCTGCATGTAGAGAGTGTATAGCAATTGCACACGAGCCAATTGCGCACAATTACAGCGCTAGAAAAAAAAAATAAAAACTTACGCAGAAGTCACTGTAATTGGCAATGGGCAATTGCTACAGTGGGCAATTAATTGCTATAGTGCAAGTGAACTGCTTCCGCATGTAGGTATACCTTCTCGCGTTGAAAAACTAAAAAAATTCAATTTGCTCTATCTCAGCGAAAAAAAATCTGATTGCAGCGATGAAAATCGAATATGCGTTCAAAAGGATAAGAATAGTACTTTAATATACACTTTAATATAACATCCACATGGATGCTAAAAAAAAATTATTAGACATTTTCTAAGTTGTTGAAAATGGCCAAAATCTCTTTTTTGCACTTGTAGGTTAAAATATTTCCAAACCTGACATGATACGACATTTTCAGATCCAGATTCGTAATCTCTCAGCGCATCAAAATCTACTAAAACAAACTTCATTTATTTTAAGGCCAAAACGGTATTGACTAGCGTCTTCATTGATCAAATTAATTTTAATACAGTACCGAAAATAATTAAGTATTTACTCCAAATGATTCACAAATCGAATTCATTTTTTTTGATTCAAATTTCTATTTTTTATCGAGAAATGAATACGAATGCTCAAGATTTTTTAACTTACTGTTCTTGCAATAATTCAAAAACAATACTGTCAAATAGAGTGATTCATTTTTTATAGAAATGTTGACTAATTAACGAATTACTATAATTTAGATAGTTAAATTCTCAGACCTAAAAGTTGCGTCAATATAACTGTAGATAACCTACCTAAGATACGCAGCTAGCGTATAGGAGAAACAATCACTTTGACCTTAATATGTTGTTCCTTGAATGATTTTTAAAAGATTTTAACCATCGCTCGTTATTTGTTAAAAAGATATAAATAAACAGTAGTGTTCAGCGATTCTTGAATATTTTTGGAATTATACTGAAATTTTATATATTTTGGAAAATTCCTGGAAAATTTCTAAAATTTCAGGATTAGCCTGGAATTTATCATCATTCTTTTACGTTAAAAAAAATCAGAGCGTGAAAAAAGAAATAATAAAAAGAAAAGTTGTATTTACCAGGTGTACAAGTATGAAATGCGGATTTGAGAAAACAGATGGCGCATCAATGCAGTGTGTGGTATAAAGATTTGACTGTTATGCCATTTTGAAGTGCCATCAACAAATGTCAGACGCGCACGAGTGATAAATTGAAAAAGTGTTTGCATAGTGTTGTGTTGCTGTGTTCGATATGTCGAAATTTATATCAAACAAAGAGCATTCGCGGACAGCATTAATTTTTTGTTTTTATTTGAAGAAAACTGCTGCTGAATCATACCGATTACTTCGAGAAGCTTATCGTGAACATGCTCCATCGCAAGATACGTGTGAACGATGGTTTCGGCGTTTTAAAAGTGGTGACTTCGATGTTGCAGACAAGGAACACGGAAAACCGCCAAAAAGGTACGAAGATATGGAATTGCAAGCATTGTTGGACGAAGATGATTCACAAACACAAAAACAACTCGCAGAGCAATTGAGCGTTAGTCAGCAAGCTGTTTCCAATCGCCTATGAGAGATGGGAAAGATTCAGAAGACCGGAAGATGGGTACCGCATGAGTTGGACGGCAGGCAGATGGAGAGGCGCAAAAACACATGTAAAATTTTGCTTGCACGATACAAAAGGAAGTCGTTTTTGCATCGTATCGTTAGTGGGGATGAAAAGTGGATTTATTTTGAGAATCCCAAGCGCAAAAAATCATGGGTAGACCCAGGCGCACCATCCACATCGACCGCAAGACCGAATCGCTTTGGCAGAAAGATACTCTGTGTTTGGTGGGACCAGAAGAGTGTCTATTATGGGCTGTTAAAACCTGGTGAAACGGTTAATGCTGGACGCTACCAACAACAATTGATCGATTTGAACCGTTCGCTGCTTGAAAAAAGACCAGAATACCAAAAGAGACAACACAAAGTCATTTTTCTTCATGACAATGCTCTATCACATACGGCAAAACCAGTTCGCGATACGTTGGAAGCACTCAGCTGGGAAGTTCTACTCCATGCGGTTTACTCACCAGACTTGGCTCCTTCCGATTACCACTTGTTTGCATCGATGGGTCACGCACTTGCTGAGCAGCGCTTTGGTTTATACGAAGATGTGAAAAAATGGCTCGATGAATGGTTCGCGGCAAAGGGGGAAGATTTTTACTAGCGTGGTATCCACAAATTGCCCGAAAGATGGGAAAAATGTGTAACTAGCAATGGAGCACACTTTGAATAAAGCTCTTTTTATCATTCTTCCGAATTTAACGTGTTTTTTTTGGGGGGAAAAAATCCGCATTTCATACTTGTACACCTGGTAGGTATAAGTTCCCTCTTAAAAGTGCAATAAATTATCAATAGAAAATTTGGACTTTAATGTTTAAAATAGAATATAGTATTATCGAAAAATTATGTGTTGACGGAATGTTTGTTTGATATTATTTATAAAGCAATAAATAATATTGTTTCAAACTTGTTATTTTAATTCATTCGTATAGGATTCTAACTAGTAGAATATAAAGTGAATTTATATGCTACGTATGTAATCCAGAATCACACGTCGAAATGATTTTTCGGTCTTGAAAACGCTAACTCTACTAAATTGCAGTAATATCACGAGTTAAATTGACTAGCAATTTAACAAATTTTTGATGCTTATTCGCATTTTCGAAACGATCTTAATAATGTTGAATAACATATTAAAATCCGTAAATAATTAATTCTTATTGCGAAAAATATTACCTTGGTTGGATGTAAATGAACAATATAATATGTTATAGGACTATACATATGTGATAAACTAGAAATCAAAGCCTTAAACGCTTTAGCTGGATTTTAAATATAAAGTATCTGGAATATAAAGTATATAACATTGCGCGAATCGATGAAAATTAATTAAATAATAGAAATTAATTGATGGGATAAATCCTGAAAAAGCAGAGTTTATTAGTAGTTTTTATCTGGAATGTCCTGGAATTATCTTTAAATTGACTAACTAGATTTTGCTGAATACTATGATAAAGTTGACAATATAAATATATCTAACTCTGTAATTTTATTCATTATTATTTATTATAAATCCATGTGAAACAGTCGAATTATAAATTTCATTTTGCCCCATAAGTCAGAAGGAATGTAGGGTAAACATCTTTTTTTCTGTATGTGACGGGCATATTCTGCGCATCTATTTTGTGCAGGCAACGCTTTTACATAAGGAAAAGAGTGGGAGTTAGCGGTTAGTATAATTTATAGAAATCTGGTTTAAGCATATACTTTACAATGTGAAAACTCATAAGGTTCCAGATTTATAACTTTTCCGTGAAAATTTACATAGTATTATTATTCAAAATATCAAAGAGAATAATCAATTTTGATTGTTATTAATTTTTTAATAAACAACGAGCGATGACTAAAACTTTCTGACGTCACTCATAACCTTGACAACATACATCACAGCCAATACGTCAATTGACGCTAGTTCTCCTATATTGAACGAAATCTTCTTAAGGTTCCTGAGCAGTCGCTGCGGCCATTTTGGAATCGTGACGTCGAAGCGAGGAATGACACGTTAATTTATGTTGCATGCCATTTGTAATTAAAGACAATTTGGATAAATTTAAATGACGAGATCGCTTTAAAACATTTATAAAAATGAGTAAGAACTATCTTTTTCTGCCTTGATAGTCAGTAAATGGTCGTAAAAGGTACATAAAGTGAGCCTATACCCGGGCAGAAACACAGAATTATTGAAATGAGTGAGAATACGCTTTTATAAAATTTCAAGATAACTGTAGTTTCCGCCCATTCTTAGGATTTTCACAAGTACGAGACAAGTCACATTTTCATAATTAAGCAAATAACGAAATGGCATGTAACACAAATTTCGTTGTCAAAACGTTACTTTTCCACATCTATAAGTTCAGCCATTTATCGTAGTGAGTATCGCTGTAACACGCACAAGCCCATGTACATATGTTCGCCTTCAGCACGCCAAGAGCGCGAACGCGACAGCGAGAGAATGTCCTTCTCGCTCTAGTCGCTTGTTTCAAGTGACCGAAAATGCTTTTTCGGCAATCTTGGCCGTTTGGCGTATATTGGTAAGAGGTGGGGAGCATTCTAAATAACGATTATATAAATTGTAATAATAGTATACTCCTAGAATAGTATAAATTATATCAAAACGCAACACGAGATAATTGTTTACGATTTTTCATGCGCGTTATATACCTTCTTCATAAATTCGAGTAGTAAAAAGTTCGTGTAGTCGAACTCGTAAGATACGAGATTAGAATGCTGGAGATCCAAGATCGAATTCGGTTTTTTTTTTGCCTTTTTCATAGTTTCTTTTCCGAAATAAATAATCAAGTTAGAAATAAATGTACTTTAGGTCAAATATATTTTCATATAATTTTTGAAATAATTTATATATGAGAGTTTTAATGATAACTGTAGAAAAGAAACCCATTTTGCTTCCTAATTGACAAATATAAAAAATTATTTAAATTATAATCTAGTAATAAATTAATGACTTTGGGAATTAGCGCTGTAAAAAGTGCGCGATAGATATCAATGTCAATGTTATGTCATGTATCTAACTTTTAATTAGGAACAATTACAAAAATTTTCATATATAGGTTTCATCTTTTTAGCCATCTTCAGTACATACTACGTTCGACGAGATAGATATATTAGATATACGTTATCTTTGTGTTTTATATCGGAAATGTTTCTTCCTGAGGTGGTCAGTATTCTTTTTCTAAGACTCAACTAGTTGGATGCCTGAATGATTGCCTCTATCAAAACATTCCTGATAATGTCAACAAAAGTACAAAAGAATTTGTCAAATGTTAAAAGTAGTATTTTAAAAATCAATTAATTTAGACAGTGAAATTTGTTCCGTGCATTGTTATTCTGTCAGATTTAAACTGAAAAAAACTATTTTAAAATATATAAGATTTTTTAGCTCGAGATTGCTAAGCAAAAATTAGTAATTAGAAAGGTCAAAGTACACGAGCAACATTTATTGGATCTTTAAATGTAAACTAATTTATTAAAACATATACAATATATTAAGAATTAAACTAATTTTTCATCAGTAAATTCATAAGAAATGCAGGGTGGCTAGCAAACCTTGAATCCTTAAAAACCGAGGAAAAACCAGGAATTTACTTTGAAAATCGGGAAATTTTGGAATTTGTCTAACATGCCATCTCGTTTAAATATGTGATCGAGTACACTGCCCGTCAATGATTCGAAGGTTCAGTTGCAGTAACTCTAACTTATCAGTCTGATATATTGATCACAAGATTGATAATTTGATGTAGAAAACTTCTGTTAATGACTTCAGTCCTATAGATAAATCAGGTCAATGAATCAGGTCAATGAATCTACTGCAGAACTTATCGAATTATTGACGAATCAGTGTACCGATACTCTTCGCTATCTAGTCATTTGGCTGCGTTTCATTTGTTAAAAACAAGTGATGCACAAATTCAAGTATTCTCTGCTTCTATAGGCAGTCAGTCAGACTGCCGAAAAATTTGGAACTCTTCTTAGGTTGACGTGAGTGATTTTGTGATTTGTAGTGCAGCAGTCGGAATGAAAAATACAGAGTAAATTTTCTGTGTCGTGTATAGAAATCTTCTATTTCCTAAGCTACATTCCAAAACATCCTCCGAGGAAAATTTTACTCTATATGCTATAGTATATGTTATAATACATGTACTATATATATTTTGTATATATAACGTGTGTAATTTTTTAATATTAAGAACCTTAAAAATCGCTACTTTTTGATTTGGAAAACCGGCAAAAAACCTTTGAAAATGGATCGCTGGCCACCCTGAAACGTTTTGATTGTACTAAGTCTTAAGTGATGATAATATAATATATGATAAAATTATAAATAATTTTTTATTTGTCAATTGGAAAGCGAAATGGGTTTCTTTTTTTTACAGTTGCTTTAAAACTCCCATACATGAATTATTTCAAGAATTATATGAAAATATATTTGACCTAATATACAGAGTGCGGCGCTGAAATCTGAACAAAATTAAATTCAATATTCTCATTATTTTATAGTCCCGCTGAAAGTGCTACATGGCGTTAATGTTGACCACATATATAAGTAAGATATTAATAACCTGAAATGGCGGAATAAATATAGAATAGTGCAGAGTATAATCGAAGAGCAGCGATAATCGAAAGCCTTTTGGTGCAAAATTGGCTCTCGGATCATGTAGAGCTCTTTTGTCTAAAGATTTCTGGTCACCTAACAGCTCTGACTTGAATCCTTTAGATTATTATATGTAGGGCGTTGTTAAAAGAATTACCAATACAAAGAGACCCCCATGTAGCTCCCCTCTGGGACGCTATTGAAGCAGCATTTGCTGTCGCGAACTGCGCGCAATTAAAGGCCACGAGCGCACGCTTCAGAGATCGAATCGAGAAGGTAATAGCGGCGCAGGGGGATTACATCTAGTAGGAGGGTTCCGAAAGAACCTCTCAACAAACATTTGGGTGGATCCATATATTCGTTCGCTTTTTGAAGGCTAAAATGAAACAAGTTTTTTTCATACAAAGGATGAATTTTAATCAATAATATATTCTCCGTTTTTGTTGATGACCTCTTGCCATCTTTCCAACAATTTCATTATTCCGCTCTCATAGAAGGTCTGGGGCTTAGAGGCGAAAAACCGGTCGAGGTACGTTTTCACAGCTGTCTGATCAGCGAACGATTTCCCGTTGAGGGAGTTTTGCAGGGACCGGAACAAGTGATAGTCGGATGGCGCAAGGTCTGGTGAATACGGTGGGTGAGGCAAAACATCCCAGCCAAGTTGCACTAATTTTTGCTGAGTGATTATTGCGGTGTGGGGTCTGGCGTTGTCATGGTGGAATATGACACCTTTGCGATTGATCAGTTCTGGACGTTTCTGTCGCAATGCTTGATTCAATTTCGTTAGCTGCGTGCAGTAGATCTTCGAATCGATCGTTTTTCCCTGAGGAAGCAGCTCGTAAAACAGCACACCACGATGATCCCACCATATGGATAGCAAAATCTTCTTCGGATGCAGGCCGGCCTTCGGGGTGGCATTCGGCGGCTCGCCAGCGGTTCCCCACGATCTCTTGCGCACTATGTTGTCATAGATGATCCACTTTTCGTCGCCAGTCACTATTCGTTTGAGAAACGGGTCGCTTTCGTGCCGCTTCAGAAGTGAATTGCAGATGGATATGCGGTTGGCCAGGTTCTCCTCGGTCAGCTTGTGCGGCACCCAAACATCGAGGCGGGACACGTAGCCAAGCTGTTGCAAATGCCTTTGTACGGTTCCATAACCTATTTTAAGTGTCTCCGCAATCTCTCGCACCTTTAGCGTCCGGTCTTGCTCAACCAGTGCCTTGATATCATTCGAATCAACCTCGGTGGGCCGACCGCTGCGGGGTCCATCTTCAAGACTCGTATCTCCGGAACGAAATTTGGCAAACCATTTCTGAGCGGCACGTTTTGTTAAGGCATCGTCCCCGTATACGCTGCATATCTTTCGGTGGGCCTCCGCAGCTCGCTTGCCTTTCTTGAAGTAATAAAGCAAAATGTGCCGAAAATGCACCTTATTCTCCGACATGTTCACAGGTCTATAGCACAAACAAAACTAATGCCAATGAAACCAAATTTGACAGATGAAAAGAGCGGACTGTCACCTTTCCAAAACATATTTGGATTGCCCGATTAGGCAACCAGAACCGGAGATATTCGGAAAAAATTTGCACTACTAACAAAAAGCGAACGAATATATGGATCCACCCAAAAGCATATTTTTTTTGTATATTTTATATTACATTTAAAATAAACGGCTTTTTCAAAGAAACATTTTTGTGTCCGGATTCTAGAGCCGATAAATACGCACGAAAAATCGTAAACAATTAAATAACTTAATAAATTGTTGCGTTTTGATATAATTTATACTATTCTGGATTAATGGGAGAAGTATACTATTACAATTTATTAAAACTTATACATTATTTAGAATGTTCCTCGCCCCTTACTGATATACTTGGCCAAGACAGCGGTCAAGAAAGCATTTTCGGTCGCTTGAAACAAGTGATTAGAGCGAGGACGGTTCGCTTTTTCGTTCGCTCTCGGCGTGCTGAAGGCAAGCACATATATGTGTATATGGGCTCGTGCTTGTGTATGTGCCTGCTGATTTCGCCAAGCCGTCATCTGATTCTGTGTTGCTACCATTAACGCAGAGTTCTTAGCTGAGTACTCAGGAGTCTTAAATTAATCAAATTATTATATCATTCAGTATGGACTACTATTAATAAATAAATTGTTTCCATTTTATAGGTGGATGGTCATACGAATAATAAATTACATAGCATGCAATTTAAAAAATATCCAATTAGCAAAGCGATATTCATGAAGGAAGGAACAGAAATTCTGCTTGGTTCCCAATATTATCCATATTATCATACTTACGATTTAATGAATGACAAGACATATAAATTCTCTTTGCCACACAGGATTACAAATATGAAGGTTCATAAAATTGTGACTGTTATATTAGAAATAAATTTGCAGATTGATGTTGTAATATACATTTTAATATTTTCAGCGTTACGAAGTCTCCCCTGATGGCAAATTAATAGCATTATGCGGAAGATTGGGCGAGATATATTTGTTACATAGTTTTACTAAAGAACTTGTCGGTACATTCAGAATGAATTCGAAATGTAGGGTACTAGCATTTACGCCAGATAGTAAAACACTTATCTCACACGGTGGTAAGTATAAGCTTTTATAGTTTTTACTTCGATATAAATTTTCCAACGAGATTTCCAAAGATTGGTACATTAAATTCTCTTTTTTCATTATTTAAATCGTAGATGGCAGTGAAATGTATATATGGGATTTGAATACTCGCACATGCATCAATCGTGCCATAGATGACGGAAGCTTATCTTGTACATCACTCGCCGTATCTCCAAGCGGACAATTCGTAGCCACAGGTAGTGCACAGGGCGTAGTTAATCTCTATGATATGAAAACTGTGTTGGAGGATCAAAGTCCCGCGCCTCTAAAAATTTGGATGAATCTTGTGACTAGTGTTACAAGCCTGAAATTTAATCTGACATCTGAAATACTGACTGCGGCGTCAGTTGACAAATACAACGCATTTAGAATGATGCATCTACCATCGTTTACCGTATTCTCAAATTTTCCAACGCTTCAAACTAATATAGGCATGTCGCAAACAATTAATTTTTCCCCTGGTAGTGGTTATCTCAGTATTTCGAATAGAACAGGTTCTGCTTTACTGTACAGGTTAAGACATTATGGAAATTATTAATTATATTAATAAAAAAATTTTTTGTAACATTTTTATACAGTATAAAAATCTGTATGGAATATATAAGATTAATGTAATAATAATCAGTGTAATCTGTTATATTAGCTATTATATCTTAATTACTTTAGCCTACTTAGTGCTATTAATTTATTTTTGTACAGTTAATGTTATTACAGTCCATGTAAAGCTACGAAAGTTAAGAAAGATACTAATACTTTATACATATGTTATACATGAGAAATTATAAAATTTCATGTCCAAAAAACAAAATTGTTTAAATTTTTGTTTATAGTATTACATATCAAATTATACTTTTGTTTCGTATTCATTGTGTGTAGGATGTTAATTTTTTATTCTGTCTTTATTAAAAGTGTGTAACTTTTTAACATTAAGTATTATAATTTTAATTTCTCTTTGTAAAGAAACAGATGTTACATTTAAATCATCTTCACTCTATCTCTTTCTCTTATCAATATAAAATTTTTTTAATTTGTTAATACCACCTACTTTCAATAAGACATAAATGATTATATACAAATAATTAAAGTTGGGTAATTGCTCTCTTTCGGCGCGCCGAGAGCACATGTACATGAGCTCGTGTGTGACTACCGATTTCGCTACATCTCGTCAGGTTGTCGAATGATTTTGAACCGCATGCTGACTACTGAGGAACCTTAAAAAGTTAATTAATTTTAATTTCATTTAGTTACATTTTAGACTCTTTAACTTTTTAACTTTATATATAGTTATATTTTATCGGTAACTATTTTAATTTGATTTTTTAAAAAGTTAACATCAGGGTTGGATAGTTGGCATTATACGGATTATATACTCATACATTTATGTCCGTTGTATGTTATGTCCGCAGTTATGTCCGTATGTATTTTTCTAATTTTAAATAATTTCCAATATTTCATTTACGTTTAAACAAAGTATAAAGTTTGAAAGCGTTTGTCCATTGTGATCTAAAATTACGAATCTCTTGAAAAATACGCAGAAGTCCAATTTATTGCTTTATAGGAGTTATTTTTTTAATATCCTAGAATAATCGTGTAAAAGCTGATCAAAATCCGTGAAATACATATGTGAGTCTCTCCTTGTTAGTTAAAAAAGTTAACTTTTTAACTTAGTTTTTTAATTTAGTTAAAACAAGGTTAACTTGAAATCATGAAATACAATCAATTTATCTTTTAACTTTTTAATTACTTTTCATTAACTTAATTTTTAATTCAATTAATGTCACCATGGATTAACTTTTATCTTAGCTAACAAGGGGATGGAGTCGGAGATTTTGATGCGCTTTTTACAGGCTGTTCTTGAGCGAAAAAAAACGTGTCCGGCCATTTCAGCCATTGGCCCATAGTTTCCCCGAAGAAATCAATTTTTTAAATTATTGTAATAATTTGAAACGTACTAATGAAAGTATACGTATAAATGAAAATGTCAGTATCTTTATAAATTTCATTTTAATTTAATGTTATTAGTTCTAATTGCATTTTGATTATAATGAAATTTCATGAAATTATATATTAGTTTTATAGATAATTAAACACTCATTTAAGGAATATTTATTATTATCGTTATCATTCACATGAACGCATAAATAAGATTGTAATGAAAATACAGTTTCTGATGAAATTAGAAATTAGAAGTTATGATTAGGAATAAGTGGGTCATACGTTGTAATCTTCTTTTGATTAACATTAATCGATTTATTAATAATAATAGAAAATTAATCGTATTTTGTAGACGTACATTGTATAGGATGATATAAATCATAAATAAATCATATAAGAAAAACATAAATATTTATTGCATTGTGAACATCTTACGAATGAATTTTAGAATAAATTTCATTTTAGAATGAAAAATTTATTCTCATCAAAATTGATTCCTGAAAGAAGCTATTTCCATAATATGTCAATCAAATCTACTTTTCGCTAAATATTATTTCACTAGATATTAGGAAAAGTTATTATATCTGCAATAAAAATTGATTTGATTTTTTTTTAAGATGTTCACAATGCAATAAATATTTATGTTTTTCTTGTTTTTATGATTTATATCATCCCGTACAATGTACGTCTACAAAACATGATTAGTTTTCTATTATTATTAATAAATTGATTAATATTAATCAAAAGAAGATTATAAACATACGACTTACTTGTTCCTAATCATAACTTCTAATTTCTAATTTCATCAGGAACTGTAACAGTTTTCATTACAATCTTATTTATGTGTTTATGTGAATAGCAACAACGACGATAACGATGATAATAATAAATATTTCATAAATGAGTGTTTAATTATCTATAGTATTAATACGTAATTTCATGAAATTCCATTAAAATAAAAAAGTAATTAAAACTAATAACATCAAGTTAAAATAAAATTAAAGATATTCTCATTATTACAGTATGTTTTTTAAATTATTACGATAATTATTTAAAAAATCGATTTCTTTAATACCACCATGGACTAACAGCTAAAATGATCGGACACGTATCGTTTTTTTTCGGTCAAAAACAGCCTGTAAAAAGTTTTGCATTAAAATCCTCGATCCCGTCACCTGGTGTTCCCCTTGTAAGTTAAAATTTCAAGGCTGTTAACTTTAATTTACCTTAGTTAAAAAAAAGTTAATTCAACCCTGCAAATAATATATCTTGGCATAAAAATTCTTGTATAAAGTAATAAAGACTCAACTTATTCCAGATTTTTACACATACCATATATGATATATAGACTTTGTACGCATTAAAGTATTTATTGCACATCTAATTGTATAATTTTTTTTATATCTATATTAATATTTATATATATTTATACTAAATATAAGTAAAGAATGATATTATGTATTTTACATCGTATATGTAAATATTCGGATAATATAATATTTTAAATGAATGTTCAGAAAAGCAAGACATATGTATAATGTGCAATGAATGACATATTTCAGGACATATTCGAAAAATATAACTTTTAAATTACAGATTCATCTTACAGAATTTTGGAGATTATTACCTTTGATTACGTAGGCTACTGGAAAAGTTTCTGCAAACAATATGAAAAAAAATATGTAAAATTCGGTAAATGGCTTTATTGTTTTTTGAAGTATTCGCCTTTAAGATCGATACATTTTTGCATATGCTCGAACCAATTTTCGAAGCATTTTTTCCACTCTAAGGCTGTAACCTCAGAAATCAGTGTACGAAATGTTTCAACAACTGCTTCAGGCAACTCAAATCGCTCACCCCGCATCTTATTTTTAATGTTTGGGAACAAAAAGAAGTCATTAGGTGATAAATCAGGTGAATACGAACAATGAGTCATCAATTCGACATTATTACTGGATACAAAATCAACGGTTTGACGTGCTGTGTGACAGCTGGCGTTGTCATGATGAAGGATGATGCGACGATTTCTGTTTGTTCTACGCAATTCATTTATGACTTCTGGCAAACAAATTGTTGTATACCAATCAGTATTTACAGTCCCTCGATCCTCTAAAGCCACGATTTGTCACATGTCCGGTATAACCGACGAAACAAGCAATCATTTGCTTGGCAGTACTGCGTGAATGAACAACTTTTGTTGGTTTCGCTTCATTTTGAAATATCCAAACAGTATGGATTGTTGTTTACTTTCGGGCTCATACGAATAGATCCATGTTTCGTCCCCAACGATGTTGTAGACAAATTTGACCGACCTCGGTTGAATTTATTGAGCATTTCTTTGCTCCATTTAACATGAGCCTGTTTTTAAGCTTCGGTCAAATGGTGTGGGATCCAATGATTGCAAAGTTTCCATACGCTCAAGTGATCATGCAAAATCGTATGTATTGCTTTCATGTCAATGCCTAAGGATGCCTGAATCTCGCAGTATGTTATATGCCGTTCTCGCTCAATCATTTCACGCACAGCATCAACATTAGTGGCAACAACAGACGCGGATGGACGACCTTCATGGAATTCATCACTAAGAAAGATACGTCCACGCTGGAATTCGGCAAACCAATTATAAACAGTCCTATTGGATGGTGCTTTATCCCCAAAAGCCAAATGAAGTCGATCGATGCATTGTTTCAGAGTTAGATTGGGTACAAACTGTCAATTGAATTATAGGTTAAAAACGTCTAATTTTACGGATATGATAGTAGCAGGACATTGGTGTCACTGGAAGTACTAGATTGCAGATACTTTTCCAGCAGCCTACGTATTTGTCGCTTTCATGTTTATTGAAAGTAAGTCCAGAACTACGTACATATTTCATGGTAATAAACAATTTAAAAAATCAAATATTTCTAAAGTAACAAACATATATACAAGTATACATACACACAATGTATCTTTATATGCTATGGTGCATATAAGATATGTTATTGTTTCGTTATTTATATCTCGATATTTTTTTAAATATCGAGTTATTGCGAGCTTACTTAGCAACCTGCAGATGATCCTAAGTAATGTATACAGGATGCTCCGAAATTCGTGAATAAAAATAGCACAGCCAAAAGTTTTCGAAAAATTAATTTAAAAAGTTATATGTATATTTTTATTTCAAGCAGTAGAGATTTTGAGATATGTTTAAATATAGTCAATTATAGATTATATGTATTTAGACGACCATCTGCCTATGAATCGCACGTGTAGTAATATTAGTAAATGCACACTTTAGCGTTTAATCGTAGTTCGCTAAGCGTAATTCATAATTGATTATATTTAAACTCTTATTGTTTCATAAACTATTGCTTAAAAAATAAAAATTTGCAAATAATTTTTTTACTTAATTTTTTGAAAACTTATATTTTGATTCGTCAATTTGGGACACTGTATATACATATACAGAACCTTCATAAAGTGTAGAAACGTTAAATCGATCTTGAAATAGACTATATACACAAAATATGTAAGAAGTTGTAGTTGCTATATAAAATATACATATCTAATAATAATAGTTTGACTTTGAATGGAGTCTATAAAATCATATGTGAAGGTTAGAGTTTGAATTTTTCAAATAGAACTCTTTATTTTTTTATTGTATATTTTTGTAGCTTATTTCAAAAGTTTCCTCAACACTTATATATATAATTCTCTGAACTGATAGTATAAGTAAAAAAGACTTTATTAAAAAAAAAAAAAACGTTGAAAATTGGAAAATTAATATATTTATGTTTGTTTAACGAGTCGAGCAGAATCGTAAGACTCGTAACATGCATTCGTAATATTTTTAAGAACTTTAAGTGTTTATAACTTAATGCAATATCTTTACAGATAGCTTCTTGCTAATAGTAAAATTTACGAGAAATCGTAAATATTTATGATCATATATACACATAGAATTACAATATCGGTTATAAGTTTTGGTAAGTTTACGAAAACAAGTTACGAATCGATTCTTAGAATTGACCCATAAACTTGAATGAGTTTTAACAACTTTACATCGATATGGTCTCAACAGATAGAAAGAGATTATTATATAATTAATAAATATGAAAGACACATTTTATTTTATTTTTTAAAAAGTACGAATGATTTTAATATTTTACGTATAAATTTTTCAGTCATTAAATTATTTTAAAGTTTTATTGAATAAAATATTACACATTTTTTATTTATGATTGTAATGATACGATATCGTCAAAAATTAACATTTATCGCAGTTTCTCAATTTTTATCTTTATATGTCATTATTACCCATATTCATAGTAAGTATGCTCTATGAAGCATCTGAAGATAAATTTAAGGAAGCTTTAACTATTCTTATTTTTATTGGTTACAGAGTCTACAGAGCACCTGAAGCTTTAAATATAAAGTCTGACTATGAATACGGGCATATGACTATTTAAATTAGATTTTTATTAAAAGTAAAGAATTTTATTAAAATTAAAGAAAATATAATTTTCTGAATATAAATAATTTTTAAATAGTGTAACTTATGTAATTCATAATTTGCGGAACAGTGTTTTTTTTTCAATCGCTAATTACTTTTAATCGAAAAAAATAAAAAACAGAATCTTATTACATTTATGTATACAAAATTAGAATAAAATGCATATGCAAAGGCAATATACAGCACGATAGTCTAGAAACATATTAATAGAATATAATAATTTAAAGATTAAAAATTATTACGACAATAATAGAAATCTGATATTTACAATTTAATTTTTTGAAGTAATGCTTATTCATTGTCAGATTATATATAATGATGGTGAAGTAAATATTTGTATCAAGCAAATTATAACTAAGGATAAATTCGGGGACTAAAAAAAAAAAAGAAAATTCTGAATCATTACAGTAACAGAAATGCAACTGTAATGTTCATAAAATTATAAAAAAATAATCGAATGCATAAAAAAAATACAACTTTTTAAACAATAATAAATGTTATGTAATCATCAGATAATATACAAAGTGTCCCGTAAGTTTTGAATCGTAAGTATTTTCAATCGCTTTTGTGTAAATAGAGCGAATTAAACTGAATTGAAAAGTCCTCTATCATTTTGTTCAATTTTTGCAATTATTAACAAGATATTAATTATTAAAAAAAATGCTGAATATTGGTCTTCAATACTTTTTTACTCAAATATTATCAACTTTATAGAAAAACAGCAAAAAACAAAAATTGTTTATTTCTTTTTATAAAATTTTGAGAATTTTTTCAAAATTTTTTTATACCGTATCTCCTCGTGGTGGTAAAAATAAGAAAATGCAGTACTTAAAAGTTGATAAAAAATTCTGAAAAAATTCTTAGAGTTCTATGAGCAGAAAATATATGAGTTTCGTCTCTTGCAGATTTTCTGTGCAGTTGATAACAGTATTTGAGTACAAAAATTATTAAAGACCAATATTTAGCGATTTTTAGTAATTATTATCTCGTTAACCATTGCGAAAATTGCAAAATGGTAGAGGACTTTTCGACTCAGTTTAGTCTGCTCTATCTATACAAAAGCGATTGGCCAAAACTTACGGGACACATTGTATATCGTATGATAGCACTTCAATTATAGGCTGAATTACGATCATATAAAAGCATTTTTCATTTTTATTACTCTTAAAGATAAGAATTCTGTATTTTCAGTTCTACATTTATTTACATTATTTATTTCGTTTTAGTTTTATAAGTGCGATATTTTATTTTGTTTGACATCAGGTGAGTGATTAATAAGATCTTGTTTTTATTTTCGATTATTGCTCAGGAAGGCCACGTTTGAATCAAGACATTTAATTTGTTCAAATAAATTGTTATAGCTAATGAACATAATTAATATAAAATTTGTATTACTATAAATTAATACAATCAATACAATTTCGTATTAATACAAATTTAGTATTATACAACTGATTATGCACCAAACAATATAATTATGCATCTTTGTAAGAGGTTGTCATTACCTTTTTTTTATCCCTCAATTGCGTATTTCAGAATCTGATAATCATTAATACTGTGTACACGCATACATATATTATACATACAAACGTACAATACGGCTGCGTTCGATTTAGACGTTAAAGTGCTGAAAGCGTCCAAACCGAACGCAGCTCGTATGTATTTGCGCACGCGCGTACGTATACCATACATTATTATACTATGTATTACATATACACATAAAATATTTATCTATTATACATGTACACGCAATTGCGCATGTTATTTTCGTACAACACGAATTTTTCAAATCTTATACGTCTCTTCCTTGAATTTCAATATTTCCACATCCTCAGATTCTTCGTTTTCTGCATTCTTTTGAATCGGTGTAAGAAACACTAGCTATTGATCCGTCGCAGTCGTTGGAAGAGCGCTCGTATCCCCGTTGCCACTTTCGACTATGAGCATCACGGTTTCAGCCGCACCCCTCACACATTCTATCTGGTGGCTACCCCAGTCTTTACGCTGACAAAATGTGGAACAATACGGCGTGCGTCTGCATAAAGAGCATTCTGCAAACGCTTCTCTATTACAGTTGGCACACTGAAATTTATTATACACATATATTTTTTTATTTTATACTTACAGTATTATAAATTTTATTTTTTATTGTACTCTTATTGCGTTTATATTTAAGTTGCATTCCGTTATTCATTACAAATTCTGAACATCTATAATACGTGTAACGTGAATTATAGATTTTCAATACTCGCAGTGAATAATGAAACACAGTCCTAATTATTTGCAAAACTGATAAAATAGATTCTTTGTAACTAATAAACATACAAAATATGCAATTTATAGAATAGATTTAGTCCACTTGATACTACAAATGCTTCGACAAAGTATTTTTCGACTGGTCAATTAGTAAAATTTTTTCTTCCGATTCAAAAGCTTCAAAGCATTTATAGCGTTAAGTGGCGACAACACCTGTAGACCCATAATGTCGAATGTCCTGTTTAAAATCATATTAGTTGGAAATAATTGAACAAATTTTAATAGACGTGTATATATACATAGGGATTCACATAAATGCATTTCATTACTTCGAGGGGTAAATCCATACACTAAACATAAGTAAAAAAAATTCATATGAATATATGTCCTATATGTTTCAATTTTCAAGTTATATTATACATTCATTTCCCAAAAAAGGTACACTAAAAATTTTGAAAAATATCAAATTTCAAATGATCATAACATGGTAAATAATGAAGATAAAAATATGTTTAAGAACGTAAAATGAAGTTTGAAATGTCTTCAAGAATATTTTAATGAGAATTATACTGGGCCATTATTTTCAAAATGGCGAGTGACAAAGTGAGATAATGCAAAATTGATTAAACGTCCAAGTTTGGGATAGTATAAGGCGTGAATCACAGTTTAATAGGACAACATAAAAGTATAGAATTTTATCTTTAAATCGCTTTTTTATCGAGCTCGATACGATAACTTTTCGCTAAGTTACTTTGAATTTAACATATTGCTGCCATTATGCTCAAATTATGATTGTTATTCTTCCCAATATGAACTGTATGGAGTTTGACTGGTCATTGGGTGCTTTCCAATTGCAATATTCTTAGACATTTTCTTGCACACAACGAAACAAGTTGCGTTTTAATTGCTCGTTATCGTAGATACAACATTACATATCTGTACTCAGCAGAGAGCTACTAAGTCGGCTGTGTAAGCTTGTATTTTCTAGTGACAATTACATGTTTACCGACATCATCGATGAGATACTATTAAAGATCGACATCCTTATGGGACTTCGCGTTCTTGTGAATATTGAAGTAATTAAGAGTTAAAAACTGAAAATATTGTACTAATTTTATGATTTATTAGTTTAGTAGACATATTTATGCATTTAGAACTAAATAATACTCGATTTTTCTTTAAAATTGTGATTTCAGTGCTATCATCAAAGTTTGATTATCAACAGAGATAACTACAGAGAAAAAATTGTTCTGCAATATATACAATATTATAACTTTACAAGTATGCATATTTATTTATGGAACATTTATGTAATAAAAAAAACATGAATTTAATAATGTATGAACCAAAGATTTATGTTAATAATAGCAAATTTATATTAATTGTCGATAATGTCAGTGTTCTTCAATTATCCCATGGCTCTTGGGGCCCTTTTTATACCGCCGAAAATTTGCCCAGGGTTGACAGTCTAATAATATTTCGTCGGTGATCGTGCACAATGTTACACAGTGCCTATTCAGGACAAAGTCAGACACTGTGTAACAATGAATCGTTTCATCCTGGTTTAATGTAGCAAACAACAGGGATGGAATAATTCTTTGTGTTACACTGTATCTGACTGTGTTCTTGCTGGAAACCACCCATTGTGTGTGTGTGTACGTGCGCGCGTATGTGTGTGTGTGTATAAGTCAAAAAGCATATACAGGGTCCCATACATGGTGGAAATATAAGGTGAAACATTGCGCATAATGGCGATAGCAATACTGGAAATAACCAATCAAATGTTCCCCAATATGCAATTTCTTGCGTATAATAGCGTTGGTATACTGGAACAGCCAATCAAATTTTACCCAAAATTCACGCTGCTACTGCGCAACCATGGGAATGGCTCACCTTGTATATTTCCACCATATATCCCGGATCGGCTGAATATCTCAGAAAGTATGCACTTTTGAGAAAAATGTTTCAGACAAATGTTGCATTATATAAAATAATGTATTTAGTAATATTAGCATTTTGACTGCTACCTTGGGTAGCATCATCAAGATCAGATCAAGGTCATATCGATTTTTTTAATGGAACATCCTACTTTTGATTCCAGAATCTAATAGTGTCAAGAGCTTTTCAAAATACTACAATAATAAAAGTATTTTTCATAAAATACTTTTCGAGTTATGAGACTTGAAAGTCACACGCCGGCATTAGCATTAAGCAAGGTGTCCGACCGACGGCTAAAATCTCTTGAATATTGTTGTTTAGAATCATATCCTGAATAATATTTATTAAGATCAAGGCCATTCGAGATTATATTTTATTTTCATTTTTACGTAAAAATGAATTTTTAGTACAAAAATGAAAATAAGAGACATATCGATTTAGGCTGCATTTCGTTATTTACTGTTAATACTGGCAGCATTCCACATGCCGTTCCAATATATGTCGCAGTAAACTTCTAATATACTTTTGCGTCTATATGACGTCATACATTTTTGCGTCACTTCCTACTTCTATTACTGTAGCTGGCGAGGTCAGGTAATTGCAGTAAAAATAGTGAAATCCAACGAAATGGAAAAAATGCGTTTTTTAGAAGTCGAAACGAATAAAAGTTATGACATACAAGTATTAGTGAAAATGCATTTGAAATTCTTCATCTGTATATAACTATATGTTTAACGTAATTCTTATTACCTACATGTAAACGATTCTTATTTAACATGATTACGGTTCTCATTTAACGTGATTAGCAATAATAATTCATCTCCTTCATCTTCTGAAGAATCAGAAGATTCTATTAAATGCTTTAATACTTCTGTTAACATTACAGTTTTTACATTCATTAAACTTATCATTGACTTATAGAGGTTATATTTATACATTTCTATATCAAGTGCTACTAAATCTCTTTCGATATGCAACGTTGCAACCTGAACCGAACTGAAATCGGAATTGAAAACCGTTCCAGAACCGGTTTTTTTTATTAACCGAAACCGAAACGAAATTCTATCAAATTTATGATATCGAAACTATAACCAAACCAATAAAACTTTTCGGTTTGGGGTTTTTTCGGTTCTCTTTTCAAATCTTATAACCAATACATTGTTCTTTGTTGCTGAATTATGAGAGGAATCTGGAAGCTATCATCTAGGCCTTTTTCGTGACGCATACATCAGTGCACCAATGTCCATTTTTGAATTTTTACAATATAGAAATTTGGAAATTAAGAGTGTTTAGTTTCACCCATAATGCGCATGATTATATCATTTTATCCTTGTTCCGATATTAAAGAAAGATAAAATAATATATTATACGCATCATGCGTGAAACAGAGCGCACTTTAAGTATGTGTAATATACGAGTAAGTGAGAAACTGATTGAAATAGAGTTTAGGAAAGAGCCGTCAAATAATCATGATTGGTTAGCGTAATTTTTGTTATGTGGTATATTCTCCCTTCCTCCTTTCATCTCTCTCTCTCTCTCTCTCTCTCTCTCTCTCTCTCTCACATTAAACAAATGTTCTATTAAGAATGAAAAAAGAATATATTGAAACCAGTCAAGAAATCGAAACTGAAAAATCGGAACACTTATTCGGAACATTTTATTAAACCGTAACCGGAACCGAACTAAAAAACATTTCGGTCCAGATCCCTGATTCTTTTTAATACACTTTTATCATAGTGTTTATTTTTTTGGATACATATTTAATTAACATAAATTGAAAATTATTTATTTTTTAAATATAATTTTTTACCTTTGTTAGTTTTTAATGTAAGGAAATTTAATTCGAATTTGATTCATTTTCGAATCAGAAAGATTCGATTCGACATAAAAAATTCAATTTCGATTCGATTCGTTTTCGAATATATTATCAAAGATTCGATTCGATTCGACTTCATAAACGTTTGATACGCTCTTTATGTGCTGTTGTTATGTTGCATAAAGAAAGTGTAACTATTTACTATAATTATGTCATTCCTTATAAACTAACAAAAAAATTATATATAAATGCATCTAAAATATATTTTTTATTGTATTATTTTCTTTTGTAGACGTATTGAAAAAAAAACTACAAGAGATTATTATCTGTATTTCACGCGTTTAATGAATTCAGATTGGCTCATCATCTGTTATTAGCTTCGAAAAATTAGCAATTTGTCATCTTACCTTCCTTTCTCCTACTTAATAAATAGAAAATTAATAAATTAGAATAAGACCGCTCTATAAGTAAATCATATAAATAAGAGAAGCGCCAACTATGATCAAACTAAGATGATGAAATAATGTTTCTACTTTTATGTTACTTTTACTTTTTATTTTTTAAATACATTTATTCCATTTATCGTATTTTAAATAGAAAGAAATCTTTCAAATACAGGATCAACTACGAAAACAATCGGCGCGCAACCATATATCTGAAATAAATATATTTAAAATACATTTAGAAATATTATTCCAACATTTAACTTTATTATTTTTATGTAGCATCAATTTTTCAAATAAACTGTCGAAAATCTAGATGATCCATATAGCAATTACACATCAACATTGAAAATTTGACTCACTTAACTTTATCTATACTTACAAGTTAGAGTTTGAACTCTTCTAATTACATTTATGAGGAAAGATATTTATAATACAGA
Source organism: Trachymyrmex septentrionalis (assembly GCF_001594115.1). Lineage (NCBI taxonomy): Eukaryota > Metazoa > Arthropoda > Insecta > Hymenoptera > Formicidae > Trachymyrmex > Trachymyrmex septentrionalis. The sequence continues at coordinate 631,400 of NW_017304417.1, read as the reverse complement.
GAATATAATAATAAAAATAGAATACAAATAAAAAATATTTTTTTTGTAAATGATTTTACTGTTTACCTTCTTGTTATGTGAATCGGATGCTGGTTGTAATCCAACAGTTTCGATGACATCTGCTCTTCCTCCAAGTTGCGCAACCAATGCCTGCTCCCTTCTCTGCTGCCTATTTAACTCCTTCGCTTCTTCCAAAATACGTCTAAATTCATAAGCCAACTTTATCATTTTGTTTGACATTTCATCCAATTTTTTAAAAATTTCATCGCTTTGACCGTTTTCTGTTTGATGCGCATTCTGCACCGTATCCTGTTCTTGAGGTTGCTGTACAACTAATCCATCCGTAGAAACAAACTGCGGCCAAACCTCTTTGTCAGGCACAACAACCTCATCGCCACTCTCATCGTTATTACTACCATCTCGTGAATTCTCGATTTTGTGCTTACGTGAGGGAGTCTCTCCATCTGATGAATCCTTAGGTCTTTTCCGACGTTTGTACGGAGTAAAAAGGCGAACTGGTCCTGTCTGAATTAGATTAATTTAAACGGAAATTTTTATTTTATCATTAGAGATAAAAATGACCCAATTTGACAATAATTTATCCAGTAATTATAGTAAATTACTCGGTAATTTTTAGAGGCTGATAAAATAGTAATTTTAAAAAATTAGAAAAAGTAATTTGATATAAGAGTATTTAGTCATTAATTAAAAACGCTTTAACTTAAATTTTTATTTTGATACTACATATTGATATAATAATTAGACCGACAACTGCAACGTTTAAGGCAGGAATGCCAAATCAGGGATGATTTATGACGGGATTGACGCACTTGCACACAGTTCAATTGCACACACTATTCACATCGGCCTGTTCCTAGTAATTTTTTTACTGCTTCACCAATAAGATTATATTATTATTTTTAATTAGCCAATTAGTGATGTGGGCAATTGATGTACACCCGTTTACAACATCGCGATCAACATTATCAATCGGACCTAATGCGACACAGCTTTTAAGTAGCTACACACTTAAAAGGGATGCTGGAGCGATGGCTATATATAAACTTGTTGATAAAACAGATATTTTTAATTCCAAATAAAATATTACGTACACATCAAGAAAACGTTACATACATTAATTAAAACATTACGTACATTAAGCAAAATCATTAACTTCACGTACATTTCTTGCTCTACTATATCCTAAATGTCACATGAATGCGAGATTATGTACACTCAAATCGTATTTTTCAAGCCATTTCTCTTATAAGTTTTAATAAAATCATAATTTGAAAGTCTCATGATATTCTTATAAATTATTCAAATATGGAAAAGTACTTTTTGTTTAAATATAACTTTATTTATATATATGTGAAGGAAGTGAACCCACATGGTAACAGAAAACTGTAATTTACAATTTTTTGGGGATTTTCATATCGGTTTGTACTTTTTGAAAGGTATTTGCGTTTTTCCTTTTATTCTGGAAGATTTTTTGTTCTGTATAAGGAAAATGAAATGGTTTGAGAAATACGAAATGACGTTCCGTTGGTAACTCCAGCATTCCCTTAAGCATGAGTCGTCTGTGTCATATAGACGTTTTGTTACGATTAAATTATACAATATGTTTAGATTTAGTCAATAATCCTGTTATTCAGCGATTCTTATTAGGAATATTAAAAGAACGTTATTTTATTTTATACATAAGTAGGGAAATACAGCCTATTTGTATATATACATAAAACTATGAAGACAATATAAATATAGCCAAATAAATATAGCCAATAAATATAGCCAAAATTACTAATAAATTAGCATTTTACCGTAATTTTACCGTAAATAATTGTAAAATTAAATTCAACAGTATTTTTACATCTCTATCAATTTTATATTGAGTATACAGGGTGTCTCAAAAATAGGATAAGAGCCGCGTTGAAGGCGTAGAATGGGTCAAGGGTGCAAAAAAATCATACCATTTTGAGATATTCGCTGTAATTTTCGAATTAAAAAAGGAAACGTCTGAGCCAATGTGCGGTGAAACCGCGCCGCGAGAATTCATGGCCCATCGCGCTTTACTTGACGGCGCTTCCTTTTTTAATTCGAAAACTACAGCGAATATCTCAAAATGGTATAAGACTTTTTGTTCTCCTTGATCCATTATATGCCCCCAATGCGACTCCTACCTTATTTTTGAGACACT
>NW_017304417.1:621217-629103 GCF_001594115.1 Trachymyrmex septentrionalis | reverse complement strand
TTTTAATGTCAAATATTGGAAAAGATCCCGTTAGTATATTTCGATAGCACATATTGGCTCGAGTCTCTCTTTTCCGTTGTCCACACACAACCAGAAATTTTTATATCAAATTAGCCAAATGGCGATGTGAACTATCGAATCCTTCTCCATATATTGATACGTATGGAATATTAGATCACAAATAATTTGCTTACCGCACTTTCGTCATCACAACACGCCGCACAAGTGCAAGAAGTGGCGTGAGGCTTTAAAATTTGTTCATCAATAAGAGTTTGCAAACTTCTTCCGCCAAATCGAATACTTCGTTTCCAATCTTTGCTGGATGCTCTACCGCAAAGGGCCTCAAACTCGCTAGGTGTGTACCAATCCGAGCCGAGTTTAATACATCGTCCCCTACCGCCAGATCCGAATCTATTTTTGTGCAACTCCGCATTTGTGTTTTTACATCTGATAGGAAGCACTGCTAAATTTGCCGAATCTGACCAGTTATATATCGGTTGAGAACTGGGTGTGGATACATGTATTTGCTCCGATTCCGTTTCATCTGTGCTGTTCTGAATCACTATATGAGTCGCTTTCAGCTCACCATTCCAACGTAGAGGATCTGAATCTTTGTCATGACGTGATTCACAAATAAACCCGTTATCGACACATAGCATCTGCTTGAATTGTCCCGAACCTGGCAGCTAGAAATGAAAAATATGTCTAGGTACAATTTTAAACGTAATGTTAATCAAAGAAACCAGCATATACTTATCTGAGGTATGTTTTGCTATAAAATCCTATTATTAAATGCATATTATGCCATTAATAAAGAGACTTTACAGCAAAATAAATTTAAGAAATTAGACATGGTTTGTTCAAATTTGATCTTACGTCAAAGGACAAATTGTAAATTCTTAGATTGTATCTTTAATTACTATTATCATTTAAATTATGTAAGATTACATAGAGAGGGATTGCATTAGAACACTTTTGTACAGAAACCATTTTTGTGTTCAACCTTAACTTAAACCTTCAACTATACGAGGATCATTTGGACGGGACAAAATTTTAGTCGGCCACTAGTTTTGTACAGTTAATATTACAGAGTTGAAGTGAGGGGATAAAACAACTTGGATCTTTTCTCTGTCGATCGCCGCAATTGTTTCGTTGTTATCGTGATGATAATTGGATGCAATAAAAGTTTGGCTTGAATGATTTGGAGCCATCAAATGTAAATTCGTTAGAATTTTTGCCGAAAGTGAAAATTCGTTTTTAGTAAGTGCCTCTTAATTAGTGCTGTATTCAAATATATGTGTGTTCTTATAATTAAAACATATATTTATTGTCAAAAAAGCATTTTTACGAGAGGCGTCTAATGAAACAATCGCTTTATTTTCTCGAAGTTATAAAATCTGAGTAAATAATGTCGAAATCATTATATATTTAATATAAAATATTTTCATTGCATTTTTTTCTTTTTTAAAGAACATAACCGACATATCTCCGATATCGTTATTCCATGTATAAAGCATATGAGCATGTATAAAGATGTTCCCACTTCAGTCGCGCAAATAATTATACTTTTCGGAATGAATCAATATAACGTATTTTTTAAGTTCACACATTTTCCTATTTCCAAAAAACTATTTATTTTTATCTGTACCTTTTTTCCATCATAAAGATATGATTAAAAAAAATTGACTATTACACTCTTTTCACAGATTGTCCTTTAGTTTTTTGGCAGAACTTTTTCAATTATTATCAAAACCTTTTTATATTTTGGTATTTGAATTCTATACATTCTGGCATTAAAAAAGAAACAAAATTTTTCATTGAGATTTATAATTATAGAGCCAGTCCAAAAACGCCGTAAGTGACTTGGATCTCCAGACATGTAAATTAAAACTCCAAAATGAAACATGTAGTTGAGGATTAAGTATCCATCAAAGGAACATAAAGTGACATTTATGTTTCTATTTGTCTGTTTCCGTAAAATTTTCAGTATATTTCTCGATATTACTCTTTGTCGGAATAGAAACATAAGTAACCTCTTTTTATATAAGTAAGATTAAAAAAAATAAAAGCAACAATGGATTAACATTCTATTCCTAGAAATTGTGTTGCTTAAGTGGGGATGCTGTCATGTTTTGTCGCTTGTTGGTTGTTTTGCTTTTTTTTTAATTTAGCTCAACATGGAAAAGAAGTCATTTTAAATTATAGATAACTGTGAATGTAGATAAAGTTTTGAATATGTCCATCGATAATTGTATAAAAAAATTACTTTTTTCGAACATTAGAACAAGACTAGTGACTTTTCTTTAATTTTTTAAATGAATGCGTTTTCCAAATTGCGTCATCAATTTTGAGAAATCTGCAATTAAAAAGAGCTACTTTTACATATTTCGACTTACTACCAATTTATATTACAACTACGATATGTACCGTGTCGAAGAAGTTGTAATGCAATAAAAATTAAATTAAATTAAGATTATGCGTTTTGCAGGTTTCCTCCGCATATCTGGCGTTAAAATGCGGCCTCCCGGCACATTGACCCAGTTTGGACCCTTTAAATTAAAAGTACGTCTGACTCGTGTGTCCGTTTAACGGAGCACGAGTCGAGGTTTCCACTTCGTCCTCCATTCGATCCCCGGCTTGTTAGGAGCCTCAGGACGAAGTGAAGTGCCTCCCGATTTGCGTCGGTCCTTCCCCACTGCTCCCTTGCGACCCGGAGCCTGGACATCACCAAATCGGTCTAATAATTCGGTTCCTGTTGCGTTTACCCCCTCAGCTCCATGCGGAGCTTGGACGTAACACTACTTTATTCAGAATTATGAATAAGAAATTTTTCGTTTTAATTCAACTGACAATGAGTTAAAAAAAATTGTACCATAAAAATATTATATATCATGAATTCTACTTCACTTAATAGTTAAAAGAAACATAAAAAGAACTATCTAAATATGTACAATAAATGTTACATATATAAATTATTTATTTTTAATTAATAAATTAATCGCTTTTATGTACGAGGTCTGTTCAAAAAGTATCGCGAATTTTGTGTTTTTTCAAAAATTATTTATTTATTCATGAATATCTATTTTGTCCCCTTCAAAGTAATCCCCATCAGATATTATACACTTGTGCCAACGTTTTTTCCAATCCTCGAAGCACTTCAAACAATTATTTTTTGTGATCTTGTTCAGCTCCTCCTTCGATGCCGTCTTTATCTCCTCAATCGTAGCGTAGTGTCGTCCTTTCATGGGCCTCTTCAGTTTTGGGAACAAGAAAAAGTCACAGGGGGCCAGATCTGGGGAATACGGTGGCTGCGGTATCATTAGTGTGTTGTTTTTGGTCAAAAATTCGAAACTTGTCGGCATAAGTGAGAGACATGAGTACCAACATAACGCCACAAAAAATCGAAAATACGTAACCCGCGGAAATTCAAAATTCGCGATACTTTTTGAACAGACCTCGTATATTTCATATTAATACGTTTCTTTCATTATATATACATTTAGCGTATATTTGTTTGTATAAAAGTTTTAAAATGATAACTATAGAATTTCATGCAATTACTACTTTAATTTATTTAAACTTTTACACGTATAAACATTTTATCTTTTTATTTTATTTTTTAATTTTTTTAAAATTTTTTATATGGAATCCAATCTATTTTTATGGATTTAAAATTTGGATGGATTGAAAATTTTCAATCCATTTTCATTTGCTGGGTACATCCTAGTTCAAGATTATGAATAAGAAGTCTCGTTTGAATTCGCTTCAATTAAAAAAAATTTTAACAGTTAATTTGTAAGCTATGAATACGTCACAGTTCAAAATTATGAAAATATGCACTTTTGTTGGTGTGAAGGAGATGGGCTTCCTCATCAATTTCGATGAGATTAGGTTCATTCGACGTGTTTTTGCACGAAAAATGAACGAATCTGTCAGAAAAAAGTATCGCTCTGTCCCGCGAATCGAGATAGGCTGCGTTCGGAAACATCACTCGTTGGTGTGTTTCCGTGACTTTAGTGGAAAAGTAGTGGGGGTATCGTGTGCCTTTGAGTGGTGAATGTTCCCGAACGGCTTCCGTATGGCGTGTGTGTCATCTCAATTTTACTTCACCGCTCACATTTAATCCTAACCTCGAGCTAAACAATTCACCGGTGAAGAAAGGCGGTGGAATGATTGTAAAGAGGAACGACGGCGGTATATGATTGTAAAACGAAAGGAATATAAGTCATTCCTTCCACGATTACTGGCGCCTATTAAACATTTTACTATCATAATTATATGTTGCGGTACCGATTTTAGACAATGGTAAAATTTTACATCGTGATAATTCAAGTTGATATAATGCTGGTTCTACAATGAATCGGTAGTCTTATGGACCTTCTACAATATGCCATTCTACAATAAGCCATAGGTAATAAATTATAAGTCATAAGTTAGAAATGAACCAATCATACACATTCTACAATAAGCCATAAATCAGAAGTTAGAAGATGGAAATTGATCAATCACAGTCGTCAATTTCCAACTTCTAACTTCTGATTTTCTTGATGGCCATTCTACAATAAGCCATTAGTCATAATGGCTTATTGTAGAATGGCCATCACAGTAGTCAATTTTTAGTTTCTGATTTCTGATTTAAGACTTGAATGACTCATTGTAGAATCCTATTAATCTTAATCTACGAATTTGATCAATTATTATGCGTTATGCAAGTCTGTGCTGTGGCCATAACACACCGGCTCATACCGAGTCTCCTTGCTTTTCGCGCAGGTGATTTAGTGGCACTCGATGTGACTCTCTCGACGTTTCCGAACGGTTTCACACTAGTGTACACCGAGTACACACGAGTATTCTGAACGGCTGGTATGTATTAAGTGGCATACCGTACTAAGTAAGCATACCAGTGAATGTTTCTGAACGTCCTACTAAGCGTTATAGTTAATGAGAATAAAGGTTAAGAAATCTGTCAGAGGCAAAACGAAGTTTATGATTGTACCACAATATAAAGTAGAGACACTTCCATGGTGTGCTCAGTTTGCAAGCGTCTCTGTCTATGAATGTCACATAAAAGCTTCTTTCCTTGTTTGACACACATCATAATGCATCTTAGGTTCTCTTTCTAGAAAAATAGAAAGAGAAACATAAAATATGTTAAACAAGAAAAGTTCAGTATTCAGTTCCGATTTCACGACGCGAAACAGGTCGGTGTAAGGCAATGACACGATCCCGTGTATACCTTCCGAAATCGTAACGTTTTAAAAGGGTAGGGAATGTAGTCAGGATTAATACGAAGGAGGGATAATCTAAGAAACTCCTTGGAAGGAAAGGGCGTATAACTCTAACGTCGTGTATAAATGACATTAACTGTTCAGTTCTTCTTTATTCGAAGTCTTGTAACGAACTATATGATTTAAAAAAGAATCGCTCCCCTTCTGCTCCACTATCATAATTCAACTAATCCCGAGAAAGTATCGACGGGCCAATCGCAAGGCACGGCTAATCGGGTACGGCGATGGCGGGTTGATCGCCGCCAGTTATGAGGCGCGTAAACTAAACTTATATTTCATGACTGAAGGATCTTGCATCGGTATTCATAGTCGATTCTTACATTTAAGTCTTAAGTTAATTTTAAGATGTTGTAAGTCAATCCGAGGACTGTATTAACATCTTAAGACATTATATTTAAGATGATTTTATAATAAAAACGGACTATGAATATCGTCTCATGTTTCGCGTTTTACAGTTGGTAGCCTTTGTCTCTTATGCGACATTCATAGACAGAGACGGCGGATATTTAGAGACGCTTGCAAACTAAGCACACCATGTTATCCCTTCCATCATAGACACCTCGTTTCGGCACCTTTGAATCTCCGTGTCAAGAGCCACGTCAACATCCGCTATGTTAACATTTAAAAAATCTAGGGCCGAATAGAGAATATAATACCCCATAAGTAATAATGTAGTCACAATTAAAAAAATTTTACAAAAACAAAGTAATAAACAAAATTAATTCGAAAATAACAAAAACTAAGAATAAGTCAAGTATCACATTTATTTAAACTAAATAATAATTATAAATAAAACATTTTTGTTAGTTAACTTACATTTCAATATCTTTGGAATAACGAAAAAAAAATACATTGTATATTTTTACTTTTATTACCGCATTTGTTAATACTGCACGTAACGTTTCTTTATTATATCTATTTTTTTTATAAATATTTAAAGCAGCTCCCATAAACTGTCTTAAGTAATATCTCTTAAAATGCTAGTGCGACTCTTTGATTGGTTCATAACATCTTAAGACTGTACTTAAGATGATCTTAAATATAAGATTTGACTATGAATACCGCTCATAGTCTCCGTAGTGTTATAATAAGCATTAAGTAATATAATGAATACAGGAAAGATGGCAAATAAATCATACGTAACGTGCCATACGTAAACCAACGTAAACGTGTTCAGAATTTCTCCGAAGCAGAAAGAAAATGATGTTAATTTTAGTACAATATAAAGACATTCTAGAAAATAAAAAGTTTGACTCGATAATTTCAAAAATCAAAGACAAATATTGGAAATGCAATCGATAAATTAGAAGCCTATACTGGTCGAAGCTGGATCTTTAATACTTAAATAATTCAATGTGAATTATATATATACTACATATGTATGTGTACATGTATATATACTGTACATATTTGTAGTTATTTGAACTACGCACCGAATTGGTTTTCCGGACTTATAAACGCAATTAAACTAAACAAATTTCCCAAATTTAATCTTAAAAAACTGTAATAAAGGGTATAGCAGGATAAGGAAGTGATTTCAGGCCCAAGCACGTAATCGCTACAGGGGACAAAATTAACACACTGATGAAAGAATATTTTGTGGAAAGTTTCATCCCAAAAGAGCTATGCCGTTTCGAACAAAATGTGATTTTTCATTAGTAATTTTTTCTCCGTTAAATCTAAACGGATTTTTACAAAAAAAAAATCATGGATATAATGGATATCAAAAAAATTAGAATAAGAATTTTTTTGTCATTCTTGGCTCAAAATTCTGTTTTTAAAAAATTCAAGAATTTTTAAAATTACATTTTTTTATATGATATGAATGTTTTACCACTTTTAAAATAATTCAGCAGCTAAATCTTATCATAAATTATATTCGTGATTTTTTTCAGATTTTTAAATTTGATGGAACATACAAAAAAAAAACTGTTTTTTCGTCATTTTCCGACATAAAACATATTAGTTTATTATTCATAATATATGAATAATAAAGTTATGAATATATACTATTATGAATAATAGTATCTTATAATATTAGTAACAGAATATTTTTAAACATAGTGAAAGACAGAGGTTAAAAACTTTTAACAATATCAACAGTAATGAAGTGAGGAGTAGGAATGGTAATAGATGTGAATACTGACACATTTCGATTTCAAGCCAAAAACATCGACCTTTTTAAAAAGAAATAAACTCGACTCCCGGCCGAGGCAATATTTTTTGCAATAAGTTTATTACAGTTTTTTAAGATTTGCGAGATTATTTGTTTCAGATTGATTGTGTGAATCCGATAATTTCATCGGCTCTCAATTTATTTCTGAAATATTCATTCAATTTAATTGAATGTATATTAGATAGTAGTTCAACATCTTAACACTCGGACCGGGAAGGCGCTTTGTATTTAAAGTTTTAATATTTATATAGACGGTCTTGTTTCCAATCATATTGTATTTCAAAGTTTTTACGCGATATTTGTAAATATTAGATCCTTCAGTACTTAAAGTAATTAGTCATGCATTTTAATTTTTTCAAACAGATGTTATTTTGTGATTAAAGCACGTGCGACCAATTATATATAAATATATATACATATAT
>NW_017304417.1:610273-620837 GCF_001594115.1 Trachymyrmex septentrionalis | reverse complement strand
GTCACTGTTTGCGGAGTTGAAACAGAGACAGGTCGACCTGGACGTTGGTCATCTTCGGTGCTCTCTCGGCCTTCAGAAAACCGTTTATACCATTCGAAAACACGCGCACGAGATAGAGAATTCTCACCATAGGCCTCTTTCAACAACTTATAGCACTCAGTCGGAGTTTTTTTTAATTTAACGAGAAATTTCACATTGATCCGTTGCTCGTGTTTTTCGTCACACATTGTTATCGGCACGAGAAAAAAACAAGTTCGTTTCTAATCTCTATAGAAAAAATACTACTACTGCGACAAAAACGTGTTTTCGTACTGGAATAGTAGACACTTCCAGCTATCCAACGCTGCATTCGTTTCCCACCCTATCCCTCTAGGACGCTTTCTGCGCGCGCAGTCTCGTTATTTAATAGCCAGACCTCATATATATATTATATTTATTAATAATTCTTTTATATATGGTACATTCTTTCACTTATCTTTCGTATCCTTTTGCTTGCAGCAAGGATGAGCCGAAAGAGGACTTTAACAAAAAATATATAAAATGTATCAAATATCTTCGGAAAATAAGTGGAAGAGTACATCATATTACCACAGACTTGGAAGCAAGTACTTTAGCCAATTCGCTAAATAAATCAGTAAAAATAAGTGATACGTTGTGCAGAAATTGTCGCCCATACCTTTATTTGACATTAAGTAAAAAAACATCAGGAAACAATGATGTTGCGGCAATGAATTTGCAATTGTCACAAGAATCTTTGCAATCATCATCACAGCAAACTTCTAAGTCGTCAACGGCGTCAAATCCAATATACGTTTCTTTAGAAAATCTAGCATCAATTGAGATAGTCGAAATGCCGTTTAAAAGAGTGGTCATAACTGAGAGATGCTGCTGCTATGTTCATCGATCTCAGTTTACTTGTTCCATTTGAAGCTTGTATGCAAGCTTTCATAAAAAAACGCATTTATTCAGAATAAAAATCGATGCTGTTTGAAACATTTGATTAAAAAACGGTTTTATGATGATGATCTCAATAACTTACGCGTTGTTTCAAATTATACAATAGTAGAATAGAAATAACAGAATTGAGCAAATATCTAGAACAATTATCTGTCAGATGTGATTTTAGTATTCATGACAAAATATGATTTTTCACTTTCTGAAGAACAAATCGCAGTATTTACAGGTCTTACTTGGGAAAATATCATACAACTACGTGACATGATGATTTCAATGAGAAATTCTGAAAACCGAAATGTCACTCAGGCTCTAGTTGTTTTTTTATTTAAACTGAGAAGCGGCAATTCAAACAAATTGATTGCTTCCATATTCCAGCTTGAATATGAGCAGCAAGTATCAAACTTCTGTGAATCTGTGATAAAATTTTTTGAAAAAGATATATTGCCATTACATTTTGGAGTTCAAGCCTGTTCCCGAGACGATCTCATTCATAATCAAATATCTGTTTATATTAATAAATTATATGGTACAGAGAATCAATTAGCTATAATATGCGATGGGTCGTATATTAGATACCAAAAAAGCTCAAATAACGAATATCAAAGGAAATCATATTCGAGACAGAAAAAAGTGCCTTTGTGCAAACCGTTTACAATTTGTACCACAAATGGATTTGTGATTGATGTGCCTGGGCCTTTTCATGTCACACAGAATGACGCTCAGATATTGAAAATTATTTTATCTGATTTAAATGATTTGAATAGTATTTTGAAAAAAGGCGATATTTTTATACTAGACCGAGGTTTCAGAAACGTGAAAAAATTCTTGGAAAATGAAGATTATCGAGTACTTATATCTGCGCTAAAAGGAAACTGCTCACAATTGACAACACAAGATTCAAACGAATCTCGTTTAGTTACAAAAGTTGGATCATTGAAGCTGTGCATGGGATGATAGCACAAAAATTCAAGCTTCTTCATCAGTTGGATAACAAATTACTCCATAGTGCTGCTTCTTATTGCAAAATAGCCTGCTTTCTTATCAATGCATTTGGTAAACGCTTAAATGCAGATGTGGGCATTTACGAACAAATTGTGGATCATATGATCTCGAAAAGAAATTATGACAATACATTTCTACAGAAGTAGAAATACAAAGGTGGAATTGACGAAAATTACCCTTTCAAAAACTGAATTCAATTGAATTAATGGATTTCCCGGAAATGACGGAAAACGATCTAAACATTTTATTCACGGGCTCTTATCAATTGTCGCAGGCAGTTTCTTACTTAGCAGAGATTATGGATGATGAGGAAAACATAAATGCTAACTTTTTAAGACAAAATAAAAACATAATTAAGTTCGAAGTCAGATCACGACACATCAATCGGAAAACCTATAAGTGCTATATAGAATATACGTCAAATGCAGTTGGAAAAGCTGGTATCCAACGTTATACGTGTGACTGTGCAAATGGACGAAGAACGATTGGATGTTGCTCACACGTTGCAGTAATTATATATTATTTGACACACGCAAGATATTTATCTCGTATAATAAGGCCAGTAGAAGTGTTATTAAAACTTTTCAATGTTGAAAAAGTTGAGCCTGTCATACATGAAGACAGCGATGATGATTAATGTACAATAGTATTTGATAATTCATTCAAAAATGTCTTTAAAAGTATTATTATTTCGAATAAAATAATGATTGTAAATAAATAAATTCTGTAAACCATGCATTTTTGCATATAATTGTTTCTTTGATTTCTTAAAAATGGTATTTTTTGAATAACTTTAGAAAGTGAGAGTTAATAGAAAATATAAAATAGAAAATATATAAATTTAATTTTGTAATATGTACATATAAAACGAATTTTGGATTAAATAGTCTTGTAGATCAAAAACCTGAACTCTTGACATTATATTAGAGTAAGACAAGTTTATCATGTTTATGTGCTTAACAAAGTTAGAAATTGGTCTTCGCTTTAAAAAAAAAATGTAATAAATGCTGAAATCAGTTAAATTAATTTTTCTGAAGGAGAAAAAATGGAATTCTCGTTGTTTAACCTACGCGAATTCTATAATATTAAAGTTTTAAACTATTGTCTGCAGAAGTGCGATCGAAGGTAAGTAAAATTACATTTAAGAACTACTTAAAATATGTCAACTAATATATTTTATGCCGGAAAATGGCGAAAAAACGATTTAAAATTTTTTTTTTTTGGTATGTTCCACCAAATCTAAAAATTTGAAAAAAATCACGAATATAATTTATGATAAGATTTAGCTGCTGAATTATTTTAAAAATGGTAAAACATTCATATCATATGTATAAAAAATGCAATTTTAAAAATTCTTGAATTTTTTAAAAACAGAATTTTGAGCCAAGAATGACAAAAAAATTCTTACTCTAATCTTTTTGATATCCATTATATCCATGATTTTTTTTGTAAAAATCCGTTTAGATTTAACGGAGAAAAAAATTACTAATGAAATTTTGTTCGATATCTCGAAACGGTGTGACTCTCTTGGGATGAAACTTTTCGTAAAATATTCTTTCATCAGTGTGTTAATTTTTGTCCCCTGTAGCGATCGACGTGCTTGGGCTTGAAATCACCTCCTTATCCTGCTATACCCTTTATTGCGAAAAATATTGCTTCGGCCGGTAGTCGATCGGCCCGGATCTCTTGCATTCTGTACGAGCGTCCTAAGCTTTTGGACTACCAAAACTTAGCGTTTCGTATTTAAAATAATGTATCTAACATAAACGATCTTATTTCCAATCGTATTATTGTAATAATTGTATTTTACAAAAGAAAAAAAATATCGAAAAAGTTCGGGATTCGAACCCGCAATATCCACGTTACTAGTCAGACGCGCTACCGCTGCGCTTCAGCTCTTCGATTAAATTGATCTACTGAAATGACTTATTAGGCTCGAAATTTTCAACCTTGATTTTCTAGCAAATGCTTGAGTAATGACTATTATCCTTTTACCAGTAACTCTCAACGTGAATACTTATCGCTACAATGAGTTTCGTTGAAATCGATTGGTATCACATCGTGAAGTGAGTATTGTTAGGTGGCGCCACCAAGATCAGGTGAGGGTCAAATCGATTTTTTTAAACGAAACATCCTATTTTTTATTTTAGAATCTAATAGCTGGTCAAGAACTTTCCAAAATATTATAATAAGGTTATTTTCCATTATTTTTCAAATTATAAAACTTGGAAATTACAATACTGCCGACATTAGCATTACCTTTTTTTGGACTTTATGTTCATTGAGACATTTGTTTAGGACAGTCAGAAGGACAACATACTAAATTTTCAGACAATTTCACCGGGAGCCAAAATCTATTGTTGGTGCGGAGTCTTTTAGAGTTTAAGGTTGATTTTAGCAAGATTCTAAGCGTTCAAATGGGTCGTTACTCCTCTTAAATTGTAGGTCTGTTCACCCAGAACAAAATCCAGTTGGAATTTTCCTGGGACTTCCTACAGGTCCTGTAGGAAGTTACATTTAACTGGATTATAAAACATTTTTAAGAACATAAAACATTTTTGTCTATCCTTAAAAAAGTTTTAAAGTATATCGCTATGTGGTTTTGACATCCTCAAATCAAATATCTCAATTTGACGATAAAAAACTCTCTATTAGAAAATGAATACATAATACCAAAAATGATGATTTAATTAATTGAAATAAACTGCACATTATGTATAATAGTATATTTTTTTATTATATATTCATTTCATTTCCTAATAAAGAATTTTTTTGTTGTCGAATTGAGGCATTTGATTTGAAGATGTCAAAATCACAAAGCGATGTACTGTAGAACTTGTAAAAAATTGTTTCTATCTTTAAAAATGTTTTATATTTCAATTAAATGCAACTTCTAAAGGTCTTGTAAGAGGTTCCAGAAAAATTCCAACTGGATCTTATTGAGTGAACAGACCTACAATTTGAGAGGAGTAACGATTCATCTGAACGCTTGAAACCTTGTTAAAATCGACCTTAAACTTGAAATTTGGTCATTTTTTTACATTAATCAGGCTGTATTTCTTAAGGCGTATATCGTAGATTAAATGAATTATTGCATCGTGTTCAATGATCAAAAACCATACAGTACCATATTTAAAATCCGATTTAAGTCATTGTTGCATCAAACATGTATTAAGGAAAACCAAAACTTTAATTTAAAAATCGTTCACTAGCGATCTCTAAATCTTAATATTTTTAAAAATTTAGGGATGTTCTTTTGGTATAAAATAGAAGCTTTTGAGTTGGAAGGTTAATTAAAAAAAAATATTTTTTTTTTCCTTGTCAGTCTAGTTTACTGTGTATGTATATACATATACAAGGTATCCGAAAATCGCCCGTAATACTTCGGAAATTAATTCTGGACTTAAAAAGAAGGAAAAAAACGCTGTATATATATATAGGTCTGGAAATAAGTCGTTTCCGAATTATAACCACTTTTATGTTAAGAAAATTGTAATTTATTTTTCATAATTATAATCATAATTTATTTTTCATAATTATAATCATAATTTATTTCATAGTTTTAACATAAATAACTACATTTCGGATTATTTTGGTGTTACCCAGGATATACCACGTGGAGGCAGTCTCTTTTCTTACAATTTTTTTTATTAAAAAACTTGTTTTACTTTACTAGAGATATCTAAGCGGATTATGTCCTCCACGTTGTGCATCCTACGTAACGCCAAAGTAGTCCAAAATGTAATTATTTATGTTAAACAATGTACATTTTACACTACGAAAAACAAAATTGTGATTGTAACTATGAAAAATAAATTACAATTTTTTAAACATAAAAGTGGTTATAACTCGGAAACAACTTATTTCCGGATCTATGTTTATACTCTTTTTCCTTCCTTTTGAAATCACTTTCCAAAGTATTACGGGCGATTTTTCGTACACCCTGTATATATTATTTACATTTAATTATTTAAGCATTGAAGATCCGAAGCATTGAAGCTTCGACCGATAGGTTTCTACAATAGTTTATCGATTGTGTTCTCACATGTACGTTTAAATATGTAGGTCTAAAATAAGATTTTGAAATGTTGGAAAGTTATAGAACACTCATTTAGTAGTGGCTCTTCTGATGAATGTTGAAATTTTGAAAAATTATTGGGATAATTTAAAAAAGAAAAGAAACTTTTTTGCTGATGAAAAAATGCAGCTGTATAAAAGGATATTTCTTAGTTTCACGGTTTTAATAGTAGGCATTGCTATTTTAAAACTAAGGCTCGATTCTCCAAATTATTTAAAAAAAAAAAAACATTTATATATAACTTAAAATTGCAAGTATATTAGATATTACATATCTTTGGTTTTTTAAATGTGTGCATTTTTAATTGTAAATTTATGTATACATTTCTCTAACAAGTGAGTTAAAGAATTAAAGCCTTGGATGATATATAATTATAATATAATTTAATAATTTTAATTATCTCAGTATAGATATAAAAATTGTAAGAAGTAGGTACATAGGGATGTCTGAAGATGCTTAAAGATATATTTTGGAGTTTTTCTACTGTTTTTGTATTAGTTCCGAGAAGGAAACATTTAAAATAATTGGTAAATGTACTCTCAGTGGCTAAATAATAAATAATAAAGAAACGGACTAATGAGAGTACAGCGCAGTTCACATAATGCGTAAAATATTAATTTTCGGAAAAATATTAATAATTTGCAGAAATATATTTTAACATATTATTATTCTATATTATAATCTTAATATTAGGTGAAGGATCTTACAAATCAAAAAATTGGACATGCTTTTGTAACGTATACAAGAAATTATTAAACCTTCAGTTGGCAGCGTAATTTTGACTGTGATAATACAGGTAAAATATACTATTGAAAATGATGTCATCATAAAAAGATATATAATGTATGTATGTATATATACATACAGGGTCTGGCCGAATAACATGTAAAAGGTAGGTACGGCGCGTTTTCTTATAAAAAAGTAAAAAAAATATATATAGAATAAGATTTTTCGATTTTCTGTTTAGTTTTCGAGAAGATCGAGTTTGAAAATCTGCTCCATATGCTGTTACGGCTAAGTTATAGTTCATCGAACATATAAAGGGTACAATGGGAATTCGTAACCTTAATGTAACCGTAAGAAATCTGTAGATCACCGTAGAAGCGCTTCCATAAGAGCTCAATTATTTAAACTCTTATGGTTATGTTAAGGAAAGGATTTAGGTTAGGGACTGCGATTGAGGGACTGGTTTTGTGAGTTCTGTTTTCTGCAAATTTAATGAATAAATTGTAATAATGCTTTAATTCCCTGGAAAAAATGTTTCATATATAATCATGTATAATTATACAAAATTATTAAAGTTATATATAATTATATAAAAACTTATCTAATTATTAGATATATAATTATATAAAAAATATATATTTTATATATCATTATATATAAAATATATCCATATATTAACATTTTTTCCCTGATTGTTAATGCTAATTGTTTGTATACTGCAGTTTGTATACTGCAACTAACAAAATAGCTATAAAATAAAATATTAGTATTATAATATGTAATTAGACAAGCTAAATAAATGATTTAAATAAGTATTATAAAATAAGCTTACTACAAAGTAATACATAACAAGTGAAAAGTTCCGCTGACAGAGACTCACGAATACTTTTTTTCGTCAAACACCCTTTTATTAAATTTAATAGTTTCTCGAACTGTGAGACAGTCATTCGGATAAATTTAAAAAATTGCTCGTGATCATTATTTTTAAGGAATTGAAAGAGAGTATAAAAGTAACCTTTTTGTTTATGCTCTAATAGCATTGGCCGAATCCAATATTTTCTTTTTTTTTCGAATCGTTTTCTTTTTTTTCCACAATAATTGCAGCATTATTGCAACCAAATTAAAAGCCACAAGACTACATTTCTAATTCGCTCAATATTCATTATACAAAATTGAATTTTCGATTTAACTCTTGTCAAAATACAAAATATTGTAAAGCAGGTTAGAAACAATTCTTTTACGATTCGTTAAGTTAATGTTACGTTACGGTTACGAACAGCTATTGTAGACTATACAGGATCGATTTCTTACGTTACAGCTGCGAATTCCTATTGTACTTGCGCCTTAAACGCATATAGTATTTATAAACAACGTTCTACCTACGATATCGAATATTCATGTCAGTTTTCATTCGAATATCACGACGAGTTATATCAACAGGTAGTGTATCGATATGATTCGGGCTTTGGGAGCCTGTAATGATAATTTATCCGCCGCTACTTGCTACTACGGAGAGCGATATCCTAATCAGCGTGTTCCGGATCGAAGAACGATTCAAGTGGAGCGAAGTCTTTTGGAATGCGTCTTATGGAAATGCGTGTAATAATTTTCTGTGTACTTCATCATCCAAACATGAACGCGAGTATAATAATATATTAAATGTATTAATTGTAATTTGTAGTTTTTGAAAAAGCGAAATGCTGCTGGTATGATAAAAGTCGCCTAACAATATGTTAAATATATATACAGCAATGAACAATGAAAATAATATCAATGAAAGTCAAAGTGGTACAGAGTTAGATACAGATAATTTACACATAAATTTAAATAAAATTTTATTTTTGTTTCCACACGTACACACGCACGCACATCTTTTTTTATTGTGTATTTTACTATGTATATGTTTTGTAGTGCATGGATAATAAGAATTCAAAAGAAAAGAACAAAATGCAGAAATAAGAAAAATGAAACATTGGTGTAATACGTCTATAATAGAAATACTAATTGGAAGACAGAAGTATCGAAAACTTTCAAATAGTCTAGGAAATAATAAGGAACGCAAACAGTATAAAAAACAAGAGTCTATAACTTCGAAAATATCACAATATAATGTATTAGGCGACTCAAAAATTGAGCTTGTGTCACTTATGGTAGAAGATTTACAGGCGAAAAGTAAAATAAAAAAAATTAAAAATGCAACTGCAGAAAGAGAAATTGGAAGTACAAATATTAAAAAGAGCTGGAATTAAAAGAAAACATGTTGCAAAAGTAACATTTTTAATGCACCTTATATATAGGGTACTCGATGAGACTTTTGCCAAATGCTTTTTGTAGATGGAAAGGAATAAACTGAGTCGAAAAGTCCTCTACCATTTTGCAATTTTCGCAATGGTTAACGAAATATTAATTACTAAAAATTGCCAAATATTGGTCTTCAATAATTTTTTACTCAAATATTATCAACTTTACAGAAAAACAGTAAGAGACAAAAATTGCTTAGTTTTTTCTCATAAAGTTCTCAGAATTTTTTCAGAATTTTTTAATGCCTCATTGTTTTCTCATGTTGGTAAAAATAGTTGCCATTAAGAAAATGCAGTACTAAGAAGTTGATGAAAAATTCTGAAAAGATTCTTAGAGCTCTATGAGAAGGAAATAAACATTGAAGGAAACAAAATTGTTGTTTCTTGCTGTTTTTCTATAAAGTTGATAGTATTTGAGTAAAAAATTATTAAAAACCCATATTTGGCAATTTTTAGTAATTATTTAATATCTTGTTAACTATTGCAAAATGATAAAGGACTTTCCGACTTAGTTTAGTCTGCTCTACAAAAAGTGTTTGGCAGAAATCTCGCCAGATACCCTGTATACTTCATAACACAATTTTAAATCATTTTATAAAATACTTGCTTTGTTTATATAACTCAATAAGATTTCAAAATATTATAATTTTAAGTTTTTTCTCTACAAAATACTGAGTTCTTACAATCATGTTGTACAAAAATAATAAATATAATTGTGAAGGCTAGAGGAGTCAACGCTAGTTGTAAACTTGCGTGATAATTTTAATAATAAATTAATACCATAAATGGAACGTTTCAACTCAACTTTGAGTCATCTTTAACCTATATCTCTTAAACGTAACACCGCTAATTCGAAATATCGCAAATCAATATCTCCAAATGTGGTCATCATGGATCAAAAAAAAGATAACAATCCGTATTTCAATATTAATTAATGTTCAGCATTAATTAATATCCAACAATGGTTTCAAAACTGAATGGTTATAAGAACTTAAACTGAAATTAAAGAAATTATTGAAAAAAGATATATTTGCTAAAAGTTGAGATTAAGCTTATCCCACAAAGTCCAGAATGGCCACAGCCAGTTAATAATCATTGTAAATTAAAGATGAAGTTGAAGATTTTCTTTTTCGTCACGCATTAAAATTTTAATTAAATATTCTGGAATAATCAAAATATGTCTTGTCAATTTAACAAACAGTCAAATAATAAAGCAAACTTAATAGATAACATCGCGGTCAAACATAAAATCAACACATCTTATATACAGTTATTCGGTAATTCAATATAAGCATAATTTAAGTCATCTGTGTCTGTAAGTTCAAGCTGTTTCTCTGTCTATTAATATATATCATTTCCAATAATAATCTTTTATTATAAAATCTGTCTGTATCCGGAATTTCCACATTTTCCCAATCAAAACATGTTGCGCTAATATTTCTATGTAAAAAATATTTTAAGAAAAATATTTATATTATTCTGAGACTTACATATTTCAGAT
>NW_017304417.1:600342-610173 GCF_001594115.1 Trachymyrmex septentrionalis | reverse complement strand
TGAAGAAAAATTCTAAAAACTGCTAAAAACATATTTTATTATATCATAATAAATTATATAATATAATTTATAACTTTTTATATAATTCTTTAGCTTCATACACATGAATATTTATCTGTTAACTTATTATTAACTTATTTATGTTAACTTATTTATTTATAATTTTATTTTCGTTTCATATTATATTCAACATATTCTTTTCAGATTTGATATTTTATTACAAGCTGAAAAAGATAAATATATTTCTTATATAACATTGAATAATTTATACATTATTTATATCAAGACAATTACATTTATATATATAATTCTATATTAATATACATAGAATCTATAAAAACCAAAAGGTTACTTTTATATAAAAACTTATGCTGTTGTACCTAACAAAATATGAATTATTTTTGTTTTGAGTTGCTACACCATTAATTTCGTCATGATTAATTCTTTCGTTGATGACGTTATATACTGCTAACATATTATCCCATAATATGGGTAAATCCAATTCTGGATCAATATCTGGCATCGTATCATTTTTTCTGACAATATTATGAAGTACTAGTGCATTATGAAATACTGGTGTATTATGAAGTACTGCTGTGATGATAATGATAGACATTATTCTATGTGAATGGTATCGCATCACAAATACGGATTGGAAATTTTTTTTCCAGATAGTGAATAAGTGCTCTATTTTATTTCGTGTACGAATATGTAACTTGTGCAGCAGTTTGTGGATTCAGCAACTAGAGGTTATTTTCCAACTAGAACACAGAATATTACACTATGTTCCACTGTGTAAGATACTTGTTGAAACACAGTTTAGTTTCATAGTGTAATGCAGAATGCATTGTAGTCTTTCATTCTTATTCTGATAATTATGTTTAGCATATTAATAATAGATTTATGATTTTTATTTAAACTTAAGATATAATTTTTTCAGAATTGGCGATTTTTAAAGGTTTTATTGCAAAGTAAGTAAAAATAACTGTAAAAATAACTTTTTGAAAAATTGTTACAACATTGACATATTTTACATACTCATACTTAGCTTTTTAAAGTGTCGAGCAGTATCATAGTTGGAATACTTTGTGTAAGACACAGTGTTACACTGTGTACATTGCTGGAAAATACCCAGAGTTACAAGATACGGCTTTGAAAAATAAGCAGTCTCCTAATAATAAACGAACGCCATTGTCGAACGCCCTATCTTCAAAGTTTGCTCGCAAGCGATTATTATAAAAAGTAGTGCTATCATGTACTGATCCTTGCCAACGAGCAACTACATTCGTTATCTCTAAATTGCTATTACATACTTGAACATTTAAAGAAAAGTAATCTTTTCAATCCTGAAATAATTTGGCATTTTCCCCATCTGCAATAATAAAAACATAAATTAATAATATAATAATATTATCTATTTTAGATAAATAAAGTAATTAAAATAATATTATATATCTTGATAAAACCTATCAAATGATTGGGCACGTACACGTATACAATCTATGCAATTTATGATCCTTGGAAAGTAAGCAACATTATAAAAACGTAATTATTCTTACCTTATTTCTTGTTCAATACTTGAGCAGTGGATATAAGGTCGTAGCCTAGCAATAGCTGCACTGACTCTCTATATAATGCGCAGATGTTGTGCTTACACCAGAAAAATCATTCATTATTATAAAGAATGATCTGGTAGTATAAATGCGAAGTGTTAATAACAATTGTTCCATAGGAGACATTTCATTATTCGTATAAATAATCTTGTATATACTCGCTTTCTTAATGATTAAAAATTTAATTATACAACAATTTTAACATACCGATTAATAACGAATTCTAAGACTCGTTTTCACAATATATCTAAAGATTAAAGGTTACCAATAGATTCAGCAATGAAATTCATTCATGAATTTCTTGGTTATCTTTAATCTTTAGGTAACCATATATTGTGAAATCGGACTTAACTCTTCTCTTATTTCTTCTAATATTAATAATATTGATTATATTCTTGAGGTTTCCACGTTTATATTTCCTAGTCCACTTCAGTGTCAGGCTGCTCCTCGCTCTGATGAAGTGGATTGTAAGGTTCATGAAACGTTAGCATTCCAAGAATGGATCTGTGTGTGTGAACATGGAGAAAACCCGCGAAACGCATGATTTTCAAATAATATTGATTATTTGTTTAATCGAAATCGAATTTTAAATTCTATGTGATCTAATGCGTCAAAATAATTTATATACTGTTTAAACTTTGTCTTGTATGTTATTCTTCATTATTTTCATTATCGGAATATGACAGCACAAGATTAAATAAAGGATCCCGTACCAACTTTATGGATTTTGGTTCCCGGTGAAATTGTCTGAAAATTTAGTATGTTGTCCTTCTTACTGTCATGAACAAATATCTCAATGGGTACAAAGTTTAAAAATGCTTAGGGACTGAATCTTGGAGCGATAAAATATGAAAATGCGTGTATTCGCTCGATGATAATCGGTAAGATAATGATTCATGCGCGCGCGCGCGCGCGCACGCACGCACGCACACACGATTATGTTACAATCTTACCGATTATCATTGAGTGAATACACGTATTTTCATACTTTAGCGCTCCATGATTCGATCCTTAGTCATTTTTGGACTTTGTGCTAATTGAGACATTTGTTTATGGTAGAACAGTAAGGAGGACAACATATTAAATTTTCAGACAATTTCTGTGGGAGTCAAAATACAAGGTTGATGCGGGGGTCATATTTGAAAAATATAGGTTAAGAGGACTTTCTTGTATCAAATTGGTTAATTATATTATTAATCTGCTGATTAAAGAGTCTAAACGACGATAATTGGCTGTTTAAATTGAACTGTTTACATAAGTTTAAACTTGAACAAATCAAGTTAATTGAAACCAATGTTTTGCTAAACTTTTTGGGTAACCAAATATCAGGGATTAAAGGCTCGTGTACACGACAAGGCGTAAAGATACGGCGCAAGGGCGCAGGCGCAAACTTAATGGCATAAATCAGAAGTTAGAAGCTGGAAATTGATCAATCACAGTCGTCAATTTCCAACACTTTCCATAACTTCTGATTTATGACTAATGGCTTATTGTAGAATGGCCATAAGACCGGGGGCACAGATTCTTACATACCGCATAACACGTTATGCATAAGAAAATCAACCAATCAGAGTCCTTTATTTCATGGAAAAGAAGGAAATGAAGGGCTTTGAGCCTGAATAGAATAAAAAAACTTTCATTTTCTTATGCATTATGTGTTATGCGTTATATAAGAGTCAGTGCTCCTCGTCTAAGCACAGATGGAAGAAGTCTGTGCCATGCTTTTCTACACGCAAACGCGCGACGCAGGCGTAAAATAAGCGCAAGATGCGTACGAATGTTTAAACATTGCTATCGTTGATACAAACAGATGGTAAAAAATAAACTACTGTGATTTTTGATATTTGCTAGCAATGTTTTAATATACAGTTGTGTATTAGGATACAAAGTTAATAAACGTAAGAATATATATATATATATATATATATTAGGTGTACAAAAAAGTTCTGAGCTTTTTTTTGTAAAATTCAATCTTTATTTAAAAACAAACGAAAAAATAGACTTGCTGCGTAACGCCAAGCTGTTCTGCAAGCTCCTTTTCAGTTTGCGCAGAGTTTATATCCAGCAGTGCTTGCAATTCGTCCGTTTCAATCTTTTCAGGGCGTCCAGCACGCGATTCATCTTTAAGACTGAAATCTCCTTGGCGAAACTTTTGATACCACCTTTTGCATGTTGCATGACTTACAGCGTTCTCTCCATATGCAGCACAAATCATTTCAGTGGCTTCAGCAGCATTTTTCTTCAGATGAAACGCGAAGTGGATGGAAAATCGAATATGCTCTTTTGTAATTGCCATCGTGAACACTACTGATTTTTGAGGTTATGTGCATCAAACGCCAAACCGTATCGCATTTCAGGAGGTTAAATGTTACTGTTTTAAAACCCCAAAAGGGCGGGAAGATATATAAAATTTAAATTGTTATTTCGGTTGTATCAAATCTAAAGCTCAGAACTTTTTTGTACACCTAATATATATATTGTATATATCACATTATTTTCACAAATTATTCCCTATTGATCCATTATTATCACCTTTCTCATTATTATCAGGAGACATGGTACTTAGCGTCTTAATAATAATTTTCCTTGTCCATATTTTTAAGGATTTAAATCGTGTAACTACGTATACGAGGTCTGTTAAAAAAGTATCGCGAATTTTGAATTTCCGCGGGTTACGTATATTCGATTTTCGATTTTTTTGTGGCGTTATGTTGGTACTCATGTCTCTCACTTATGCCGACAAGTTCGGCCATTTTGAATGTTCAGTTAATTTTTGACAGCTGCTTTGCTTGCACGTGTTTTGGCTCGTCTTCGATTTTTGCCTATTCCAAAAAATGGATCAAAGAATCTGTATCAAATTTTGTGTGAAAAACAAAATTAAGTGCGCGGACGCATTCCGAATGTTGACTGTGGCATATGGTAAAGCTACCTTGGACCGAAGCAATGTTTATCGGTGGTACAAAATGTTCTCAGAGGGCCGAGAAGATGTGAACGACGAAGAGCGTGCCGGACGCCCGAGCACGTCAACAACAGACGAAAACATTGATGAAGTGAAGAAAATAGTATTGGCCAATCGGAACGGTCAATAAGGAATATTACCTGCAAGTTATGCGCAATTTGCGCGAAGCAATCCGCCAGAAACGCCCGGATTTGTGGAAGAACAAAAATTGGCTTTTGCACCATGATAACGCCCCTGCTCACTCATCGTTGCTTGTGCGCGAATTTTTGATCAAAACAACACACTAATGATGCCGCAGCCACCGTATTCCCCAGATCTGGCCCCCTGTGACTTTTTCTTGTTCCCGAAACTGAAGAGGCCCATGAAAGGACGACGCTACGCTACGATTGAGGAGATAAAGACGGCATCGAAGGAGGAGCTGAACAAGATCACAAAAAATAATTGTTTGAAGTGCTTCGAGGATTGGAAAAAACGTTGGCACAAGTGTATAATATCTGATGGGGATTACTTTGAAGGGGACAAAATAGATATTCATGAATAAATAAATAATTTTTGAAAAAACACAAAATTCGCGATACTTTTTGAACAGACCTCATATATAACATAACCGTGCCAGCAAAAACAGTTAGCGTAACGTGGACGCAGACGTTGAAAATAAAATTAATTTATTTTTATTACTTTAAATAGCGAAGCGCCACTACAGTCTGAATGTTAAGATGTTGAACTATTATATATATTCATTTAAATGAATTAATTTCAGAAATTATAATTTATTTCCATTATGCCGTTGCATGCCATTACGACCGGGAACAATTCTCTTGCGCCTGCGCCCTTACGCCGTGTTAAGTCTAGTTCAGACTGAACGCAGCAAGCTTCAAGTCGCAGAGCAGCAACCAACCAGCAAAGCGATATCTTTTACGCCACTGTAAATATCGCCTCACTGATCGGTTGCTGCTCTGTTGCTTGCTGCATCCAATCTGAACTAGGCATTACGTCTTGTCGTGTAGACGAGCCTTAACTCTTTAAACGGCGTTGATAGAAACGGGCCAACTAAGCCGACACTAAAAATCTTTTTGAAAGCTAAAATTCTTAAAGAAAGAGATCCGATTACCCATCGGGTAATTGGCCGATATCGCTAATTGGCTAATTCAATACAAAATGTTTTTATTGGTAGCACGTGCGCCTTAGAACATACATATTGGAAGGGCATATCGTATCTGACTAATGTAATAAAAATGTCTCCAACATCTATTTATCCTTGTCTGAAAGTTTGTTTGCTGTACAGTTGCGTGTGATTTATATGTGAGCTTTGAACGTATATATGTATGTGTATGTTCTAAGACGAGAATGGGGATAATATAATATTCTTAAACACTACATAATAATAATAATCGACGCATACATAATACGGTGAAGCATTTAGATAAGGACAGATCATCATCGACAGTCATCTATAGCCCTTCTAGTATGTATGTTTTGAGACGGACGGGCACAAAAATTACTAAGCATCGGTCAATGTGAATGGATGTGTGCAGCTTACCGGGATGTGCACTAACGGTACCTTCCAAATAACGTTATCTTATCAAACATACTTAATTCTAATTGCAATAACGTGAAAATAGCCCTTTTTACAATATAAATTGCTATATTTTCAAAACTGTGACGTGATAGAACAATTTAGAAATCAGATTTATATTTACCTTGAAGCCTCATAACTTAAAAAATATTTAAAAACAATATTATTTTATGCTGCTTTTCAGCAAACGACAGTGTGACACAGTGATCATGTCATCTTTACTCAACCTTAGCAAACAATAACAATATAACGATTCACTGTGTTATACTGTGTCATCTGTATCTCTTGCTGAAAAGCACTCATAGTGTTTCTTGAAATTAGCTACAAGAATATGTAGTAAAACATTTTAAGTAACCGTAAGGCGATGCTAAAGCCGTCTGTTTTACCAACATTTCCACTTGGTGAAAAATCTCCGAATTGGATTTACGGATTACGGCAAAAATGTTATTATATAAATTAAAGTACAAACAGGATCTCAGCTACACTGGATTTCATGAAAAAATCGAAAAAAGTTAAAAAATTCACTTACTTTTGGCTCGTATAATCGGTCATAGAAAGGTTACAACACTTTTTTTCGATGGGTTTCGGAATGTAGATTGCTCACCGAGCGATTGGTTCTTATTTATAGATCCGTGAGTAAGAACCAATCACTCAGAGAGCAAGCTGCGTTTCGAAACCCATCAAAGAAAAAGTATTGTAACTTTTCTATGACCAGCTGTACTGCTGTCACCTCAGATACATATTTGCTTAATATAAGAGTTTTAGAGTCCATATCTTAAAAATAAGCGTGCAGCTGAGGTCACATTACGAATCACTGGAACGAATGATACCGAGTTTGTAGAATTAAGATTGAAAGTTTCTAGAAGAAAAGTATTTCCATCAAGTGGAAAATACGTGTATAGGGATGCTTTCCAAGACTGGAAATTTCGTGCAGTAGTTGCGCGGCTTGCGATAGATGATGCTGGCATATGTTAGATAAGGACATATGCATTTGAGTAAGACAGAATGATATATAAGAAATGAATTAAAGATGTCACTATTATCGGCTTTAACAACGCCTTAAGGATATCTTTTCAAAATCAACTAAAGTCACCAACTTCTTTCCTTCTTGAAATTATAAAACTTTTATCTGAAACATTTTCGTTTTAAACTTAAGAATTTTGAAAAAACCAGCTAAATAAATTAAAATGGGACATTCTATAATACTATAGAATACCATAGACTATATCATATTCGTGTGTGTGTGTGTGTTTTATGTAGTTATTGTAAAAATGTAATGACGTTATCATTACCTTTAAATAGTAAAAAATAACGGTTATTGTTTACACTCAACGACCTGACTTTTACCTTGATTTATACCCCAACTTAAAGGAGATCTCGAACAGAGCGTCTACCTCATCAAGACTTATATTTTTGGGCCTAATGTAAGTTACATTTTTCTCACGTAAGTGCCATCTACCAGTATCTTTTTATATTTTACAGCTTCAGACCGTCTACTTGTGTTTACATGCGTTAAAACTGGTTAAGGGCTTCAGCATAAAGATGATCGTAACTAAGTCATAAAATATGAGTCATAGTCGTAGGTCAACGCAAAATGTATGGCCAATCTACAGCTACAATTTACGTTCTATGGTCGGTATTCATAATCAGCTCTTATATTCAAGACCGTTTTAAATACGGTCTTAAGAAGTCACGAACCAATCAGAGGTCGGTATTCATAATCAGATGTTATATTCAAGACCGTCTTAAGTACGATCTTAAGAAGTCATGAATCAATCAGAAGGCTGCATTAGCGTCTGAAGACATTACTTAAGACGGTCTTGAAATAAGACTCGACTATGAATACCGGCCTATGATTCAGTTACGATTATCTTTGTGCTTAGGCCTTAAGTCGTAAAGTTTAAGAGAGGTTAGGGATCTTGAAAAAGAAAGAATATGGAATCTGATTAGTTAATTCACTATGAGATTGAATCAAATCTTACACAAATCTTACAGAATCAAATAACAGAAACAAATCTCATGAAACCTGACAAAATACAAGGATTCATATCCGATCAATCGTGATGCTCACAAGATCGTTGATAAAAAATGATATAAACGATAGAAATTGATAGAAATCCTATCAACTTTTTTTTTGCCAAGAAAAGCTTTGTCGACAGGACGCGGATGATCCGGTCCAGACAGTACACCAAATGAATATACTTCTACTGCTTCCTTACATCGAATTCATAGTCGTTCCTCAAATCTCAAGCAGACAGAAACTTGAGAGAGGACATGACGGCCCAAAATCTGTAACCGCAAAATGCTGCCGCGCACTACTGTTCTCTGACAAAGTGGATATAAACTATATAGCAACGTCCACTTTTCTTAGTGTACATCGTACACTACATTTCAAGACTACATATAGCACAATTATATAAATCACCGACGCGATACTATTAAAGACTGTCAACTCTAGGTAAATTTTCAGCGGTATAAAAAGGGCCCCAAGGGCCCGAAGGTAATTGAAGAACGCTGACATTATCGACAATTGATATAATTTTGCTATTATTAACATAAATATTTGACTCATACATTATTAAATTCATGATTTTTTATTACATAAATGTTCCATAAATAAATATACATATTTGTAAAGCTATAATATCCTATATATTGCAGAAAAATTACAATTTTTTCTCTGCAGTTATCATCTCTGTTGATAATTAAACTTTGACGATAACACTGAAATCACAATTTTAAAGAAAAATCGAGTATTATTGAGTTCTAAATGCATAAATACGTCTACTAAACTAATAAATCATAAAATTAGTACAATACTATCAGTTTTTGACTCTTAATTACTTCAATATTCACAAGAACGCGAACTTCCGTAAGGATGTCGGTCTTTAATAGTATCTCGTCGGTGTATGAATTAAATATCGATTTATCACCTCCAGCCTTGAAAAGTGGACATTGCTATGTAGTTTACATCCATTTTGCTAGAGGGCAGTAGTGCGTGATAGCATTTTGCAGT
The DNA here is from genome assembly GCF_001594115.1 of Trachymyrmex septentrionalis. Lineage (NCBI taxonomy): Eukaryota > Metazoa > Arthropoda > Insecta > Hymenoptera > Formicidae > Trachymyrmex > Trachymyrmex septentrionalis. The sequence goes on along the minus strand of NW_017304417.1, from coordinate 601,009 downwards.
TACAACTGTTATGTCCTCTCTCAGATTTCTCTCTATCTCAAATCTCGTTTCAATCTCAAAACTCAGATTTCAAATCTAGAATCTGTAACCTAAATTTCAGTACTAGTGGTTAAGCATCAAATTTAGTTCTTCATGACTGTTTGTAACTGAGCGAGAAATGCGAAAATCATGGTGAGACTGAGATAAACTATGGTGAGGTTACATAATATAATGGGCCGAAAATCCATTTAGAGATTTTTAAGAAAGTGTGAGGTAAAGAATTAAAATATTTATAATATATTTATAATATTTATAATAAGGTTAAGTAATGATATTTTAGAGATACAAATAATGAACTTTATAGAAAATTTCAATTTCAATTTCAATTGAGTACATCGTGAATAGGAATCTATTTAACGTTGCATTAAATGAAGATAGATTAAAATAATATGTTATGTAATTTGAAAATTATTACTTTTTTCAGATATATATAGCCATTTAGTACATTTTGATACAAATGTGGCCTATCTTTCAAGACTTGCTCGCAGTATTCCCTACCTTAAATTACGTTCACGTAAGCGTGTGATTAACCATTTTATTAGTGCAAGCTGACAGTTTCGACTTAACTTTCTATCAATGATATTCGGAATGGATATGTTGGAAGTATTCAAGTCTTACTCATGTCTTC
>NW_017304417.1:588097-600242 GCF_001594115.1 Trachymyrmex septentrionalis | reverse complement strand
TATATATATATATATATATATATATATACACACGTCTTATAGGCAATTTTATTTATTGAATATACAAGTGAGCAATAACGCTATACCTATAATGGTTGAAGCTGTGTCTTAAGTGCTTAAATAATTCTATTTAATAAATAATTCTATTTTATATATTACATATGTAATCATTTAAATTGCATGCCGAATTTTTTGGACTTAGAAATGTAACTGAACTACTAGTAATATTACAAATTAAATTGACTACTAACTTAATAATTTGATGTTAAATAGGCATCCTTTAAAGCAGATTTATCCAACTTTAGTTTCAGAGCCGAAACGCAAGGTCATAGATGCAAAAAAGTGTGGATAAGATTTCAGAGATTGTAAATTATTAATATGCGTTTCAGCGACGCATATTAATAATTTACAATTCTCACAATCTTACCTATTGTATTATAATCCTCGCAATCTTACCCGTTTGTATTCAATAAATAAAATTGCCTATAAGAGCTTCAGCAGTTATTAAAGCCGAACATGTGTGTGTGTGTGTGTGTGTGTGTGTGTGTGTGTGTGTGTGTGTGTGTGTGTGTGTGTGTGCATGCACACGAACGCACGCACTCACGCACACACACACACACGCACACACACACACACACACACACACACACACACACACACACACACACACACACACACGCACGCACGCACGCATACACATATGCAGAAGAAATTCAATTGTTACCTGAAATCTATATTTAACAAGATATCAGCAGGAATCAAAGTTCTTGAAGACACGAATAAAACTTGAATACTTCTAACATGTCTGTTTCAAACATATCGTTGATGGAAAATTAAGTCAAAGCTGTCAGCTTGCACTAATAAAGTGGTTTAATCGCGGTCTAATGTGAACGTAATTTAAATTAGGGAATACTGCGAGCAAGTCTTAAAAGATAGGCTACATTTGCATCAGAACGTACTATGTCTAAATGGTTATATCTGAAAAAGGTAATAATTTTCAAATTATATAACATAAAAATTTTAATCTATCTTTATTTAATGCAACATTAAATAGATTCCTATTCACGATGTGTGCAATCAAAATTGAAATTTTCTATAAAATTCATTATTTGTAGCTCTAAAATATCTACTTAATCTTATTAATATTATAAACATATTATAAATATTTGCATTCTTTACCTCACACTTTCTTAAAAATCTCTAAACTGATTTTCAGCCTATTATATTACTTCACCACGCTTTATTTCATTTTTGCCATAATTTTCGTATTTCTCGCTCAATCACAAGTCATGAAGAACTGAATTTGATTAGCCATTAGTATTGAAATTTAGGTTACAGATTCGAGATTTGAAATCTGAGTTTTGAGATTGGAATGAGACTTGAGATTTAAGGAACGACTATGAATTCTGACCTTAGCATAGGAGGGAAAAAAAGTCACGTTCGTCGATTAAATTTCTCTTAGGTCGATAGTCATAAGATGCGTTCTACTTAATGTAATTTGTAACTCCGCGTGTATTATTTCATCTTTTTTTTTGTTTAATATTTGATGACAAGAAGATTAAATGATATTCGCAAGTATTGCGAATGTTAAATGGAACGCACTTTTAAAGCCAAATAACATGCACAACACAGGTCGCAGGGTGCAAGTGAATGTGTATTTCAGATTATAATAGATTGTAGATCGCAGGATAAAGGAAAGTTGCGTTAATATAAGTTGAAGGAGACATCTAAGTTCCTGCGCCTTACAACCTATTATAATTAAAATATGTTTATTAGGTTAGTTACTAGTTTTAAGACCTTCGTTCTGCGTGCTATGTAGATCGGACTTAATCGCGCGCGCGCGAGAGAGAGAGAGATTTTTATATTTAAGAATGTCTCGAGTAAAGTCTTAAAATATCATGAACCAATCAGAGACGCGTCGCATTAAGATATTTAAAATAATTTTAACATAAGAATACCGGCTTTAGAATCGCGCGAGTATTTTCAAGAAGTACTTGCGTTCGAGCCCTATGGACACACCTGTAGTTGATCCGAGGTGATGACGTTGAAAGTCGTGCCATTGGTCGAGTTCGCTACGCCGATGATGGAGCCCACAGGAAGAGAGACAGGTACGCCGACCCCGGGTACACCCGGAACACCCGATACCGTAGTGACACTCGCCGTGACCGCGACAGGATGTGCCTCGTGCTCACTCGTCAGAGTAGCCGCCTCCTCGGTCTCGCTCGTCAACGGTTCGGACATGTCCGGTAGCACGGCGACACTTTCCGATGTTTGACTCTCCTCCATTTCGGCTGTTCTCGTCTCGTCTCGTCTCGTCTCCGCGCCTCTTCGCCAGTTCTCGCACTCCTTACCACAGTCGCCTAGTGCAGTCGCCACCGTAGCGCCGATACCTCACCGATTTGTCACCGAGCGCTGAGCACGATTCGCTCGCGTTCCTCGTTCGTTTGCGCAATGGCATCGGCGCACGCTTAGAGGACCGCTGCGTAACGGCGACGCATGTACATACTTACATACGCTACTTCTATTATAAACAGCAAAAGTCTTCAAAGGCATTATCTTTTCTTGCACTGTATGTGTCCGTATTATATTTTTATATTATGGTTGCACAGTGTGCCAAAATTGACTATCGGTACTAATATCAGAAAATCTATACATATAATGTACGTAACGTAAACTGTAGATTTTTAGCACTAGCAGTAAATTTGAAACACAACCTAAATATATGTTGTGTTGCAAGTTAAAAATAAATAAATTTTTTGTTTTTCAGTTAAAAACAGATATCTATAGTTCTAGTTTACCGAGTTTAATTGATACGTGTACTAACTAGTAACTTTCTATCTTAATTTCGGCAATACATTAAAAAAATGGTACAATATGTATATTATGCATCATATGATTAATTATAATAAATAGCCATATTGTATATACGTCTATCTGCATCGTCGAAATTAAAATAAATTAATAGAAAGTTACTGGTTAGTACGCGTTATTATTAAGTGCGTTCCGATATTCACTGCAATGCTGAAACTATATAGTATACATTACGTGCGCTATAGATTTTCAGTACTGGCAGTGAATATCGGAACGTACTTTACATAAATAATCAGTGTAAACAAGATCTATAGATCTGTATTATATGCATATATATAGAATATTTCAAAGCTACCGGACGTTAAGAAAGAATCGAAATATACGATAGGTCAAAACTACACGGAGAGAACTTTTTCTTAGAGTTGAAAATATAATAGCCCTGAAAATATAATAATCGTGGAACAACATTGTATTTAGAAGAATTTTAATATAAATTTCTCTTTCATTCATTAATAAAACTACAATAAAGTATAAAATCAGTTTGATTAATTTTACCGAAGTGCATGGTAAAAATCTTTAAAATATTGTATTGTACCACAACTATTATATTTTTAAGATAAATTTTAAAAGAAAATTCTCCTGTATACCTATCGTTATATTCCTTTTCACGTGAGTTGATATATTCATTATTTTTTATGTTGTATTTTTTATGTTGTATTTTTTTGTTGTAATCTTTTATGTCTTTTCGGATTATATTCTTTTTACATCTGAGGAGGGCTCAATCCAGCAGCCGAAACTTGTTTGTTTTATATATTAATATACGCCGTTTTACTTTTTATTTTATGTATCTATGACTATTATCTTTAATTAAATATATTATGCGTCGACTCTTTTTCGCCATTTATTTTATTTTGATTATTTTTTATTCTTTTTTTATATAATAAATTGTATTTTAATCAATATTCTTTTTAGGCTGAGTTGTTCCATCTTTCAGTAAACTTCAGCTGTCTTATTTTCTCAGAGCCGGTTGTTCCACTTTTTGGTAAATTTTACCTGTTAGATAAGAAGCAAGATTACTCAATCACATACGCGGATTACCAGATTTATCTCAGGTAAAATATATCAAAAAGTGAAACAACCGGCCCTTATTCTCTTATGCTCTTACTTTTTTACTCTTTTGTTTATCTAGTAGGTAAATTATCACACAGTTTATTCAAAGATGGAATAACCGGCTCTAAATAATTTTTTCGAGATTTTAACTATGACTTGAAAAAGTTTTTTTTAAATTAATATTTATAACTTTTTTCATAAATGACGTTTGATAAATTATGGTATTTTAAAACTGAACAATCAAATCACAATACATCCTTTTTTAATATTTAAAAAACCAAAAATAATTTGATTTTTTTCTGCTGAAAAAAAATTTTTATCTCATTTAAAAAATTTTTTATATTTTACTTTTGTAAAGGAAAATAATATATCTCCAATTTCTTCAGATTTTATAAATCTGAATTTTATAAATTTTCTTCTGAAATTACAGAATAAGAAATCATAAAATATTTCAGAATTCATATGTACGATATAAAAAAAATTTTTAGAAAAGTACACTCATAGCATTTGTGAAAAATTGTTCCAATTCGTAAAAAATTTTGAAATATATACAGAAATTTATATAAAAGTTTATATAGAAATTCTGAAAAATTAGAATCTTAATTATTTTACAGGAGAGCGTTTCAAAAATGTTTATACTATTTAGCATCACAACCTCATTTGTAACAATTTATTTTGTACTTCTTAATTATGATTGCATTTTCTCTAATTATAGTGAATTTGCTGCAACAGTTTAAAATATAGAATTTCCTAATGTTGGAATTAATATTAAAATATTTATCGATTCTTTAATTGCTTATTCTATGACTGCACTAGTCTTTTAGATGATGGAAAGATCATAGCATATCATCCAAATGAAAATCCATATATAAATAATTTTGGTTTAGTATTAAATTTACGTTAAACCAAAATTTAATAAGCATTAGATTCCACATAATGATTCGTTAATATTGGTTAATATATTCCAGATAACGGACTCGTTATATATAAATAAACATACAAGATGTACAGTAAGTGGTAACATATTAGCTGTATATTATTGTTACACACGCACGCACGCACGCACAAATATATAATAATATACAAAGGCTGCATTTAGTTTGAGCGTTCACGAGAAAGCCTAATATTTCGTATCGCTCGATAAGGCTTTTCAAACCTGTTGATTAGCTGCGAGAAAGAAAGGTTCTCGGATGTCTCTGCAACCAATCAATAGGAAATTAAATTTTATTAGTATTAAAAAGTTCTAAGTAAATATCGGCCATACTGTTAAAAATGGTCGATCTTACGAAAATTTAGGGAGGTTCTTGTGCTTTGAATTTTGGAAGATGTTTCCCTAGGATTTTGATGCGCTGAAAGCAAGTACGTAATCTGTTTTTTTCCATCACCCTCCATTTTTTCATAAATAATTGCAGAAATAGTTTTTTTTTTCGGAAGTAAATTGTTTATTAATGTTTTTTGACTAAACAAAAAATGATATCAAGATCTGTTTTACGACATTTAACTCAGAAATGTTCCAATAATATACCAAACATATTTTTTCAATACTTATGAAAATGTTTTATGCAAATCACATACAAAAAACTTTGGAAAAATTGTAAAAACTGGAAAAAATTATAAAATATAAAACAAAATAATTTGAAAGAAAAAAATCATAAAATATATGTCACAATTTATACTTATAGCTGTATATTTCTAGTTTAAATCCTTTTTTTTTTTTGAAAAACTAATTTCCGACCATTTGTTCAGAAGTTATTGAATTTAAAGCATAAAGCAGCTCGCGCGTCACCTACGGTGCGCGATATTCTCTCGAGTCTAATACATAATCACCAAATATAGGAATACATGTTATGTACTCTTTTTTATTTCAAAGCTGAAGTCAAAAATATGCAATTCAAAATGGTGGATCCAATATGGAGAACAAGAATTAAAAAAAAATTCGTATGATTTACATAAAAATCGATATCCGATGATTTTGTAACTCTCTGATTATTGCACGGAATGGATTTTAGCGTTACCCATTCTGTATCACGTGGAGATATCACCTTATTATAATTTCCATGTACATTTACTATTTATCGTCATCTGCTATTTTCGATTCAACAATTGTGATTGCAGTAGTAATCAGAGACTTACAAAATCATCAGATATCGATTTTGTAAATACAAATTTTTTAAAAATTTTACCTCTATATTGGATTCGCCATTTTGAAATGCACATTTTTTACTTCAGATTTGAAATCAGTGACCAAAAAAGACCACAAAGAATATGCTTCTGTAATCGATGGTTATGTACCAGAGATGATATCGCGCACCGTAGATGACGCGCGGTCTGCTATGTGTTTTAAATTCAATAATTTCTGAACAAATTAAAATACGAAAATAATTTCTGAAAAATTAATAAAAAATTCAGTTCCGAAAAAAACTGTTTTTGCGATTATTTAAAAAATGGTGAGGGGAAAAAACGGACAATATAATCGTTTTCAGCGCATTGAAATCCTATGGAAACATCTTTCAAAGTTCGAAGTATTAGGTGTACAAAAAAGTTCTGAGCTTTAGATTTGATACAACCGAAATAACAATTTAAATTTTATATATCTTCCCGCCCTTTTGGGGTTTTAAAACAGTAACATTTAACCTCCTGAAATGCGATACGGTTTGGCGTTTGATGCACATAACCTCAAAAATCAGTAGTGTTCACGATGGCAATTACAAAAGAGCATATTCGATTTTCCATCCACTTCGCGTTTCATCTGAAGAAAAATGCTGCTGAAGCCACTGAAATGATTTGTGCTGCATATGGAGAGAACGCTGTAAGTCATGCAACATGCAAAAGGTGGTATCAAAAGTTTCGCCAAGGAGATTTCAGTCTTAAAGATGAATCGCGTGCTGGACGCCCTGAAAAGATTGAAACGGACGAATTGCAAGCACTGCTGGATATAAACTCTGCGCAAACTGAAAAGGAGCTTGCAGAACAGCTTGGCGTTACGCAGCAAGCCATTTCCGTACGATTGTTTTTAAATAAAGATTGAATTTTACAAAAAAAAGCTCAGAACTTTTTTGTACACCTACTATAATACAAGACCTCCTAAATTTGTCGGCTTGTAATTATCAATAAATATGATAATTGAGAGAAAATATAATGTAATTTTGCGTCAATATATGAGATATTATAACATTACAAGTATGCATATTTATGTAGCATTAATATAATAAAAAATCATTAGTTTAATAAGGTATTATTGCAATATAATAAAATAAAAATATTAAATGCTTACAATAAAAAGATTATAATATATGTTAACAGATCATTTGAATGGTGCACATGCACATATATCCTAATATTCGAAATATAATATTAGAAATGTAACATACGAGTTACGCATAAAAAATAATACAATAGTCTCAAATATAAGATAGTACGAATTATTAAAGCTATTAAACCAGAAATATGTTTAATGTGAAACTATGTGATGTTTTAAATTTTACTTCTTAATATATAAATAATTTTTATATTTATACATATATTATTTTTATATATAATTATTGTTATTTCTTTTTTTACATTATTGCTTTACTATAGAATGATAATTTATTGTAATTATCTCGTCAGTATTATACGAGTAAAATAAATGATCATATTTTTGTTAAAAAAGAATTTTAATTGTTTTCCCCTTTTATATTCATTTACTATTATTTATTAATGAATATTAATAAATTATTTAAAATGTTACAGTAGTAATAGTTTAGGCGGCGTGAAAATATAAAAAGTAACAAAAGTAACAATAATTGGCATCGAAAGATTCAATCTAATGATATGTATAATGCCAATATGAGCTAATACAAGGTATTAGAATGTGTGATATAATAAAATTTTATTAAGCAATTGCAGTATACGTTTCGACCCTCGGTTCAGGTCCTCTTCAGTACATAAACAATTAGTTACTAATAAGGTCGTTATGACGACTGTGTCCAATCTTAACGGAAAGTTGTACATCAAATTGACAGATTTGCTATAGAGTACAAATGAAATATTTTATTATTTTTACAGAGTCATTATGTCTTAAGATAACTTGAGTCACTTACATGTAACGTTGAATCGGAAAAAACATGGGATTATCAACCTATTCCATTATTGAATTAAAATTTTACTACGATTTGTTTGTGTTTGGCATTCATTTGAATCGAGGAAGTCGAGGGGGGTTTGTTTCTGCAATCACGTCCTCGTTTCCATAAAATCTTTTTCCCGCCAGCCATTTCTTCATATTGGGGAACAAATAGTAGTCCGAGAGAGCCAAGTCTGGAGAATAGGGGGGATGTGAGACGAGTTGGAACTCTAATTCCATTAATTTTGCGACCACAACTGCTGAGGTGTGAGCTGGTGCGTTATTGAAAAATCACTCGACTTCCTCGATTCAAATGAATGCCAAACACAAACAAATAGACCGATCTGGCTGTAACTTGGTGTGTGTTCCTCTAAGAGATGCTACTAACTAAATCTAACCTTGATACGCGCCAGTAGTGCCATCAGCAGTGACTTTGCACGGACTTTTCGAACGACCCTCGTATATGTGAACAAAATTAGTTAAATATTAATTACTAGTCACTATTAAAGTTATTAAGAAAAATTATTAAGAAAAATTAAAATTTATACATGCCGAGTATGAAAATGATGTTAACGGTTTATCGACGGATAATGAGTCGTTAAAACAGATAAAGTCACATTCGAAAAACAAAATGCAATCGAAAGCAAAGATTGTCGATAATAAAATTAAGGTTGAATTTTCATGTAATAAGAAGGAGGAAGCACTACATTTTTTAAAATAAATTCTCATATAACCGATCAAGAGATAGAGTGTTATATTGTAAATTTATGTTTTTGTTTTTTTTATGTAAATCATTTCTGACAATACTTTTTAATTTATAATTTTTTCTTTGTTCAATATTTTAATATTGTTTCAATAAAAAATCATGGGATATCTCTGTTCTATGTTCCGTGACAACAGTAGACTGAATTGTGTTCCTGTTAATATGATTTCTGTGTTTCGACATACGTACTTTCAGACCACCAATCTGGCCGACGTATGAGGCATCACAGTCTTTGCAGTCTATTGTCTATTCTATAGACTACATTAGAATGCAATGATGTAGGCAATGGATCTTTCAGAACTTTTACTGCAGCTGTTGAATGAGGATAGTTCATGATATCGGTTACAAAAGTGGGCTTTACAAGCTCAAAAAGAAATAGGAAATTTAAATCGTATATTTAAAGCATCTCACAGTTGGGTATCAAAAAGTCCCACTGAATTGTTTTGAGAAAAATTACGAAATTTGTAACTACAATAGAAGAACAATAGAAGATTCCGTTGAGTTGCAAAATACGGCTAATGATTTTCTGAAAATAGTGAAATTACTTATCGAACAGTTTGGATCTGAAAATGTTTTTAATTCTGATCACAGTGATTTCCAATTGAAAATTCATTCTGGAAGGTCATTGTCTAATGAAGGAGTAAAGAAAGTAGAGCGTGTTGTGCAATTTATTAGTAGAATTGATCACTTATGGTTGATAGTTAATTACCGATTTGGCTTAATCGAGTTGGTGAAACCAATCCTTTGTACATAATACATAAGTATTCAACCCAATTAATAGTAGTTTTAATTTTTTTTCAAGGGTATTCTTATTGAAAATGTTTTTATTCCCCAAGTAACAGCAACTTTAATTTTCTGTTAAAAATTATTATTCTTCGAAAAAAATTAATATATCAAATGAAAAATTAAAACACAGAACTACAATCTTAACCAATCAAGATAAATTCTATCAAATTAAAAAGTAAAACACAAATGATACTATCTCTTGTTATTTACTTAACTCTAATGATATGTATCATTCGTAAAAAAGATTTGATACAACAATTGGCGCCAAGTTAAATTCCATGTAATTCGGATACCAAATTAAATAAATAATATTAACTTTAATTGTATGCATCATTCCTATAAAGCATTTGATATCAATAACTAGCGCCAAGTTAAATCCCATTTCTTTATACCATGCCAAATTAAATAAATAATGAATATTAATCTAATTATATGTATCATTCGTATTCAAAATTTGATATCAACAACTGTGGTGCCAAGTTAAATTCTACTATCGAAATAAAAAGTAAAACCCAAGTGATACTATCTTTATTATTTATTTAATCCAAATGGTACTATCTTTAATTTTTATACAATGAAACATAAGTACGTAGGCTGCTGGAAAAGTTTCTGCAAACAATATGAAAAAAAAACATGTAAAATTCGGTAAATGGCTTTATTGTTTTTCAAAGTATTCGCTTATAAGATCGATACATTTTTGCATACGCTCGAACCAATTTTCGAAGCATTTTTTCCACTCTAAGACTGTACCCTCAGAAATCAGTGTACGAAATGTTTCAACAGCTGCTTCAGGCGACTCAAATCGCTCACCGCGCATCTTATTTTTAATGTTTGGGAACAAAAAGAAGTCATTAGGTGATAAATCAGGTGAATACGGACAATGAGTCATCAATTCGACATTATTACTGGATAAAAAATCAACGGTTTGACGTGCTGTGTGACAGCTGGCGTTGTCATGATGAAGGATGATGATTTCGGTTTATTCTACGCAATTCATTTATGACTTCTGGCAAACAAATTGTTGTATACCAATCAGTATTTACAGTCCTTCGATCCTCTAAAGCCACGGTTGTCACATGTCCGGTATAACCGAAGAAACAAGCAATCATTTGCTTGGCAGCACTGTGTGAACGAACAGATTTTGTTGGTTTCGGTTCATTTTGAAATACTCAAACAGTGGATTGTTGTTTACTTTCGGGCTCATATTAATAGATCCATGTTTCGTCCCCAGTAACGATGTTGTAGACCAAATTTGACCGACCTCGGTTGAATTTCTTGAGCATTTCTTTGCTTTATTTAACAGGAGCCTGTTTTTGAACTTCGGTCAAATTGTGTGGGATCCAACGACTGCAAAGTTTCTGTACGCTCAAGTGATCATGCAAAATTGTATGTATTGCTTTCATATCAATGCCTAAGGATGCCTGAATCTCGCGGTATGTTATATGCCAGTCTCGCTCAATCATTTCACGCACAACATCAATATTAGTGGCAACAACAGACGTGGATGGTACAAAGGACCGGTTTCACCAACTCGATTAAGCCGAATCGATGAATAACTGTAAACCGTAAGTGATCAATTTTACTAAAGGGCACACACGATGAAATCGGCCCAAATGATTCTTTACAAAAAGCACGTACGCTTAGCGCTTTTTTTACCTTTTTTTAAAAAGGTAAGTTTGTATAAATAATAAGAGACAATACTATTTGTGTTTTACTTTTTAATTTGATGGAATTTAACTTGATTATTTAAGATTATTTAGCATTTGGGTTTTAATTTATTTGATACATTAATTTTTGTCGAAAAGTAATAATTTTTGACACAGTGTAATGTGTGTAATATTTATTATTGTAAATGCGCGTTTGAAGCCGGTCACACTTTCCAAAATCCAAAAATTTAATTCTCGCCTACGAGAAACACGAGAGGTTGGAGAGGAGAGTAAAGAGAATGGCGAGAATCTGAAAGGGAGAGAGTAGCAAACTGCATCACGTAATCCGTCTCCTCTGATTGGGGGGGGGGGGGATTCTTTGATTGGGCGCGATCATCAAAGCTCCATCGACATGGAAGTTGGAGAGAATTAATGATCCCCGTCCTGATTGGACGCTATCGTTTTTTATTCACGTAATGCAATTTGCCACTCTCTCATGGGCCGGTATTCATAGTCGGTTCTTATCTTAACCCTCAAGCCAATATGAAACGTTGATTTCAAAATCCAAGTTTCAGATTGGCTGTTGCAACAAACTTGCGATCACCTTGCAACTAATGTAAAACTGGCTTTAAGTAATGTCTTAAGTCGCTAATGCGGCCTTCTAATTGGTTCATGACATCTTAAGACTATATTTAAGATTAAATATAAGATCCGTCTATGAATACCAGTCATGGTGTGCTCACTTGGTAGTAGACAGTATCTTTACCGTCTCTGTTTATAGCCTGATGCCTACGATGCTAAAAATCGGTCTGAGATCTAGGATGAAGAAAGAATTAACTAATCACAATGGTCATGTGATCAAATTATTTAATAATTCCTTCTCTGTTCGAGATCTCGGACCGATTTCTAGGACCGTTTTAATTGTAG
>NW_017304417.1:577839-587997 GCF_001594115.1 Trachymyrmex septentrionalis | reverse complement strand
CGATTCTACTAAACAGCAAACGCGATTGGTCAGTCAACGGCCGATTAAACTAACTGACGTTGGTGAAACGGCCCCTCGTAAACATCAGGCTTAAGGATAGAAATTGACGAATATCAAATGTCATTTGATTTTGACGCTGAAAATAAGCATCGAGCGTCAGCATGAAAAGGCACCTTTGAATGAATATCATATAAGAGACAAAGGCTATCAATTGAAACGCGAGATATATCTTGAGAAGTTCGCATATTCAGAGCCAGTTTCACCAATGCCAATTAGCTTGATCGGCGTTGACTGACCAATCGCCCTTGCTGTTTAGTAGAATCGACTAATTGCAATTGACAGTTAATTACGATTAAACTTGATCGACGTTAATGAAACGGCCCTAGAAATCGGTCCAAGATCTCGGACAGAGAAGGAATTATTAAATCATTTGATCACATGACTATTATGATTGGTCAATTCCTTCTTCATCCGAAGTCGGCGTTGGTGAAACGTCCTTAATCTTTCCTTGTCTGATATACTTTATGATGCATCTTACAATTAGTTTCTCTTTCTAATTTTCATAATATTTGTCTTAAATTAAATATTGAATAAAGAATTAAATGAACAGAATAAAGAATTAAAGTATCAGGTTGCTCTTCGCCCTGATGAAGTGGACTGCAAGGTCACTTACGAAACCTTAGCATTCCAAGAATTGATCTGGACACGGAGGAAATCCGCAAAATGCATAATCTTTAAATTAAATGAACAATCAACAGTAATCAATATGGAATAAGTAAAATAATACCAACGTAATAAATATCATATTATTAACTAAGTTAGGAAATGATAATGACAAAGCGATTTATTCGATCTCGATCTCCATTTGTTTATAACTTATTATTTAACAAAAGGAGATCGAACGGAAATGTAATTATACATTTTATTTGTTAACTAAGCCAGAAGATAATGACGATTTATTCGATTTCGATCTCCATTTGTTTATAACTCAATGACTCAATATTTAACAAAAGAGATCAAATGGAAACGAAATTACACGCTGGTAATTGTTAACTAAGCTAAGAAATTATAATGAAAAAGTGATTTATTTCTATTTATTTCTATTATTTGTTTAAAAAATAGCTAGGTTAACAATTACCGGCATATAATTTCCTTTTCATCCAATCTCCTTATGTTATATATTGAGTGATATATGATTATGTTAAATATTATAAACAAGTGAAGATTGTTATTGAATAAATTGCTTTGTCATTATCATTTCCTAGCTTAGAGTTAACAAATACCAACGAATAATTTAATTTCTATTTAATCTTCTTTTGTTAAATATTAAGTTATAAACAAATGGAGGTCGAATAAATTGCTTTTTAAATTATATTTCTTAATTTTTAGCAATTATTAGCGTATTTTATTATTATATCGACTTTACCGATCCTGTTTTGAAAAAACTGAGCGAGACACTATCGTAGTACAGACTCACGCCATGCTTAGCGCCGCGACACGCTTAGCGTCGTGTCTCCAGATGTTTTCAGATCGCAGCGCTCGTTGATCACTAGCGCTCCTTACGTAAAAAATGGCAGAAGGATACGAAACTAGCGCTCCTTGCGTAAAGAATGTCAGAAGGACACGAAAGGAATATGTGGAATGCGATCGACGATGACGACGTATCTTAATAATCTGAAAAAGTAGCAGTTTGGAATTTTGCGTTATCTTCGCTTGTAGAGTACGTACAGAAAAAATAAAAACACTATCATTATATATTTTGAGCGGTTATAATCGATTGAGCACACAACTTGATTGGTTCAGCCCTTATTGAGTTTCCGATAACCTCGATCTGACGCAACTCACCGATTTGTGTAAAGGAGGCACATCCATGTCTCGCGCCATAGCTTAGCACCGAGACACTACCAGTGTCTCCAAATATCATCAACAACACACTCATACACCATACAACCAATAATATCGTGTAATGGAAATTTGCTCACCTTTATTATTTTTTTGTATTGAAAGAAACTAATGGTATATTTGTATCAAGAGTATCAACAAGAAATCTTATTTACACCAATAAATGTTATTGTAAAAGCATTGAAATCTGATAAAATGACTTTAGGTAATTAAATAAATTTCCTTTTATAATACATTTTCAGGTACTGTTTTACTATTAAAAAGTAAACATAAATTTGCATAAACGGAATAATATAATGAAATTATAAGTCTTATTTCTGTGATATATTTTATATTTTATTTAAGAATCTCATAACAGTCATAAAATAGTTATTAATTCAACATTTATATTTCTTACAGATCATTTTAAAATGTGGTTAGAAGAAGCTTATTTTCCAAACATTGGTTTTAATAGCATTCTTTTTATCGATTCATGAACTGGACATTGTTCTAATATTATTTTAGATTTAATATCAGCAGGAAAACGTATTACTGCTATAATTATATCGAAAGGTATTACAGGGAAAATACAACCATTAGATGTTTACGGATTTAGAATTTGGAAAAATTTTGCTAAAAGATAAAATTTTCAGATACTGTTTTATTATTAGAAAGTATTGTAATATAAATTTACACGAAATATTATAATATAATAAAATTACAATCTTTGATAATCAATTGTTATTCCCGCGATATCATAACTTATTTAAATATTCGCGATTTAAAAATAGTTATAGAAACGAAAGACCAGAAGAATATGAAAATTCAATAGAATTTAGAGTTTTGACAAAAGTTCAACAACATGTGATATTAAAGATTGCAGTAATGTATTATAAAATCAGATAACAATGATGTCCGTAAGTGTACTTGATGCGTAGATATGAATATGTGTACGTATTTTTCAGCCCAATTTATGTCATTTATTTATTCAGATACGTCGTCGTTGTCATCATCGTCTTTGCAAAATCTTGTCCCCTTTTATTACACCTTTTTCCAGTACTTTTTACACTTTTTCTGAATCTTTTCTACATCTTTTCTGCATTTTTTTACACTTATTTTCTGCACTTTTCCTACACTTTTTTTACACCTTTTCTGCACTTTTTGGATACTTTCTACACTCGTCCTATATCTTTTCTGAACTTCTACTGCACCTCTTTTACACTTTTTCCGCACCTCTCTCGCACCTTTTTGGCATCTCTTCCGCATTTTTCATGTACCTTTTCTGTATTTTTTCTACATTTGTACTACATATCTCTCATACACTTCTCCGTATTTCTTTTCACCGTTTCCGCAACTCTTTTGCACTTCTTCCGCACCTTTTCCGCACTATTTGTACATCTCTTTTGCATTCCTTTCGCATTTATTCTGCACCAATTTGCATCGTTTTATATAATACATTTAAATATGAATATAAAGTGTATAGTTCCGATCGAGTTGAAGGCCGCAGAGGTGGCATTGCGTTGTACATCGAGGGTGCACTTTTTGCCTTCTTAATCCATTTCGACGCACCTCCATCTAGAGTACACGTTGACATTGTCGGCGCAACTTTCAAACTTAAGGGCAAACGTATAGCGGCAATTTGCGCCTATCGCTCGCTTCGCTCTTACGTTACTGACTTTCACTATTAGAGTCATGTCTGTCGGCCGCTGCATGTTCATCTGATGTTATCATATGCATAGGTGACCTAAACGTGAATCTTCTTAATCCGTCCGATCTTAACCTCCTGCATTTGCCTCTTCTGTTGTCTTACCTCTCCTGTTCTCAACTCATTTCCGATCCTACTCTCAACACTTCGTCCATCATCGATCTAATTATGGTCTAATCCTCCGCGTCCTTTACTCTGGCGTTTGCTCGGATATTCATATCAGCGATCATTTCGCTGTCCACGCAGCGCTGCATTTCGACCGGTCTCTGAGACATTCCCGCATGTCTCGCATAATCTGTGTTCCGTTGATTCTTCTCGTCTCGATTATGAGTTGGCTCAGATCAATTGGTCACCTATTTTCTGCGAATCGCACATCGTCGAGAAGGTTTATTTCCATCCTTTTTTACATCCTTTCTAATAATCATCTTCTATCGTCTTGCACCACTCTTTTATAAACGTCGGACCAGGCCGCCTGGTTCAACCTTGCGATTCGCAAAATCATTACCATGAAGCGCCGCGTCTTTATTAAATTTAGGCAAACCTAACTTGGGGCTGATAGACGGCCTTTTTGCGAGCTTCGTAATAGCCTATTACTGCTATCCGCCGCGAAACGGCGGATCCTCAACTCTTCCAATTCTCCTCGTCATTTTTGGCGCAACTTTTCTTTTCTTATCTTGGTGCCACTGCCTTCTCTTTCCCCTGCATTCCCACACATTTTCTTAATCCCTCCCTACTCAATGATTATCTTATTGATTTTCTTTCATTCTCGTCCCCCCTTTCTTCTTCCCCTTTCCTCTTTTCAAGTTCATGTTCTGTTTCTTCTACTTTCACCTTTAACTCTATCACTCCCGCTGAACTCTTAAATATTCTCAAGCATATTAAACTTACTTTTGCTGGTCCCTGTAATTTCTCTGGCTGCATGCTGCTTCTCTACCTCCCCCAATGTCTTGATCCTCTTTTGCACATCCTTAATTACTTCTTCATATCCGACACTTTTCCTACTTCTTGGAAGCAAGCTCGTCTTCTCCATTCCTAAAACTCCGAATCCCTCCTCACCTTCTTCCTTTCGCCTTATCTCCATTCCCCCTTTCCTTTCCAAGCTTCTCGAGCGGGTTTGTTTCCAGCAGCTGATTTTCTATTTTAATTCCACAAATTATATACCGGATTGTCAATTTGACTTTAGAAGATTGCACAGTACATTCACAGAGTTGCTATACTTGTCCGATATTGTTCTTCGTGATTTTGACAAGAGGTTTTTTACATCAATAATCACTCTTGCTTTCTCAAGATTTTTGACATCGTCAACCTCGATTTACCACTTATTAAGCTTGGACATTATCGCCCTTTCCCTTATCTGTTTCTTCTTAATAGGTCGAATTCAGCGTGTCCTTCTCTTTAATTCCCTACTTTCTCTCCAGAACGTGCCGTTTCCTCTGGTGTCTCTTAAGGTTCCGTTCTCGGCCCCTTGCTGTTTACTTTATTTATCTCTGATCTACTTCTGTTCCCATTTCTTCTAAACTTCTTATGTATGCTGATGATGTTATTCTTCTAACGACCTTCTCTCCTAATGATTTCTCCTCAGTTGAGGCAGTTCTTAATCACGATCTTTACTCCATGTCTGATCGAGTTCTCGTCATCTAAACCCTTCTAAGTCCTCTATGCTTATTGCCAGTTCTCCCTCCTCACTTTCTCGTCTTCTTCATTTTGGTTAACTCAGCTGCTATTCCACAAACATCCTCCATTAAAATCCTAGGTGTCCATTTCGACTCTTCTTGGTCCTTTAGCAAGCACGTCTCTGTAAAATACCAAGCTGCATTTCTCCGTTTTCGATTTCTTTACCTTTTTTGTCACATCCTTTCTACTCAGAAGCTTCTAGTATCTCAACCGCTCATAATCTCTTTCTTTGATTACGCCAATGTTATCTACATTCCCGCCCTAATTCAGAAACTCTTATCCCGTGTCCAGAGTATACAAAATTCCTGCCTTCGTTTCTCCTATAATACTCGTAAATACGATCATTTATCCCCCTTGTTTACTCAATCCCTGGCTCAAAATTTATCAGCGTTTCACTCTTCATCTTTGTTGTCTTGTTTACCGAATTCTATATTCCAATACCTCTTCCTATCTTTGCAACCTCTTACGCCTTAATTCTGAATTCCACTCTCACGATACCCATCTCACTGATATCATGCTTCCTTGTCTTTTCCCATTCATCACTCAACCAAATTCCGTGCTGCTTTCTCCTAGTAGTGCTGTTAAATTTTATAATTTACTACCTCCCCCCATACGCTGCTCTCCCTCCTTTTCCTCTTTTCGTTCGGCGGCATCTCGCGTATTCTTTATGGACCTTGACTCTCTTATGGTCACACATCTCATTCGCATTCGTATCGCCTCTCAGCTTTTCTGCATTGCTATTATGTTATTCATTTTCCGCAAACGTTACATTCATTTTTATACTCAACTTTCATATTGTTACATCACATTTTATGTCAAATTTATGTTGCATTGAACTTATACTATGTCATGTTATATAAATACTATGTTACGTTATATACGAGATGTGATCAAAAAGTAAGGTGACTTTTCATTTTTATAAAAAAATATTCATTTATTCATTCAAAATTATGTTATCCCCTTCAAAATAATCCCCCTCTGATACAATGCACTTGTGCCAGCGCTTTTTCCAGTCGTCAAAACACTTCTGAAATGCACTTTTGGGTATTGCCTTGAGCTCCTCCAGCGATGTAGCCTTAATCTCCTCAATCGTCGCAAATCTTCATCCTTTCATGGGCCTTTTCAATTTTGGGAAGAGGAAAAAGTCGCAGGGGGCCAAGTCTGGTGAATACGGTGGCTGAGGCATGATGATAGTATTGTTTTTGGCCAAAAAACTACTCACTAGTAACGACGTTTTGGAACGCAGTTTTGGAACGAATTTCGCTGACACACGTGTCATACCCAAAACATCCGTTAAAATTGATTGGCATGAGCCAAACGATATGTTAAGATCATCAGCTATTTCTCTAATCGTGATTCGACGATTTTTCAACACAATTTCTTTCACTTCCTGAACATTTTCGTCGGTTTTTGACGTGCTGGGGCGTCCAGAGCGAGGTTCATCGTTAACATTTTCTCGGCCCTCTTGGAATAACTTATACCATTTATAAACATTTTTTTTGCTCAAAGTTGACTCACCGTACGCCACTGTCAACATTTCAAGAGTTTTTGAACACTTAATACCATTTTTTACACAAAAATTAATACAAACTCTCTGCTCCATTATTTTCAAAAGCAAAAAATCGCCGAGCACGCAAACACGAGTCTAACCTTTATGCCTCTCACATAAAAACAACACATGCTATATATAGTCAAAACTGTGAACATATGATCGTGACGAGTGTACCAACACAACAAAAAAAATTTTTTAAATTAGAGTGTACAGAGCGCGCGAAATTCAAAAAGTCACCTTACTTTTTGATCACACCTCGTATACTCTCTATTCTCAACTTTTATATTGTATTGTTAATTTATGTTAAGTTTGTTTTGCGTTTGTATATATTATATAATTTTTACTCTCCTGCTCGTTATTTCGGTAGGCGTTAGAACAGCAGACTTTGCTAATGCCGCTTTGCTATTTCGCGCATCATGTAAATGTTTTCCGTTCTATTTGTAACCAATTCATGCACAAATAAAATAAAATAAATAAATAAATAAATTATTGATAAAAAAAACTTAATAAAAATTCATAAAATCAATCAGAAATAATAAAAACGTAAAAAAAATGTCATCAAGTATATTTTGGAATACCTGTACATAAAAATTTTATAAATACATGAAAATAATAGTGAAAATAATAATAAGAAGAAGAACAATGAAAATAATGAAAATATAGTAATAAAATAATAATATTAAAATAATGAAAATAATAATAAAAAATAACATCACAAAAGAGATGCGAAATTAAAATGCAATATTTTTCCGCAAATATATGAAAAAGATTTTCAAAAATATAATAAAAAAACAAAAAAATAATGCCATAAAAAAGAAGTGAAATTAAAAAATATATAATATTTTAAATATATTTATTAGATATTAAAATAAATCTTATAGAATACAATTTTCTAGGTGGTATTTTGAGGATATCCCATAAGACATCTTTTGGACATCCTTCATAACTATGTTGTATAGGATAATCTCTCATAATAGACTTAATATAAAATACGAAAACCGTTTGAAAGTATAACAACACATTAAAATAAGAACGAAATGCAACAGGTAGTGTAAGGAGAGGCGCAGAAATTAAAAATAAATTTTTACATTACTAACAAGTAAAAAATTATAGGGACAAAATATCGAAAATGAACAAAATCTTCGTAGCATATTTTATCTTTAATCTCCATTTGTTTATAATTCAATATTTGATGAAAAAGATTAGACGGAAAACGAAAGTATTATATATACTGATATTAATTAAACCAGAAATGATAATGACAGTGATTTATTCGTCATCGAAATTATAAGCTAAATTATTTTGTAATTAAACTAGAAAATGATAATTAAATAACGCTTTATTTTAAACAATATTCATTTATTTATAATTTAATGTTTAACAAAAGAGGATTGCACGAAAACGAAATTATATGCTGGTATTTGTTAACTAAGCTAGAAAATGATAACCGAAAAAGACGTTAAAAATGTAAAAAAAGGCATCAAGTATAGTGTAGTATTTTGTAATATCTTTACATAATCAAATCATTTTGTAAACATATGAAAATGATAATAAAAATAATATTTAACAAAAATTCGTTTCTATCGGAAAAGACGTTAAAAATATAAAAAAAGGTCTCAAGTATATTTTGCAGAAAAAAAGATACCAAAGATAATGCCAGAAAAAAGAAGTGAAATCAACATAATATTTCAAGTATCTCTATTTAAAAAGTTTCATGGAACACAGTTCTCCGAGTGGCATCTTGAAAGCATCTTTATATAGACCTTTAAGACAGTGTTGTATGGAATAATTTTTCACAATTGTAATATACTACACAAAGTATAGATAACAATTTGAAGTACCATATAACAACACAGTAATGAGAGGCGCGGAAACTGAAAAAGGATTTTTACATTGGTTACAAGTAGAAAATTGTAGAAATAAAAAATCGGAAATGAGCAAGATCTCCAGCAGCAACATACTTGACATGCCCGTCTTGTTTATAATTGTAATTTAAAGTAAAAATTGCTAAGACAGTCGTTCGCACTCTGACTTGTCAATAATACGTAGATATCAATGACAATTAAAATTAATTACGATTTAATAAAATTTTAAACATTTTAATAAAATGTTATAATATAATTCATTCTAATTCATTCTACTTAGGAAAGGATATTAGCACATAGACAATGTAATTTTGAAATATGTTACAAGGAATATGTATATATACGTTTCAATTTCACGTATAACTCGCTTTTAAATCTATTTGGTAATAAAGTCCCTAATCCACAAATGAGTCGTACATTATTTTTAAAAATTTTTATTAAGTAAAAAATATAATATTTAGATTTCTATTTTCGCGAGAATCAAATATAATCAAAGACAATAATATTATGTCGAACAATAACTGCTAATACTACTATAATAAATTTCAAATTCTATTACTACAATAAAAAAATTTAAGGGTTAAAAATTTAATATTAAAAAGTATTAAAAATTTTTCTTTATCTCATAGAAAAATATTTGTATGTGCACTTATTAAATATGAAATGTATCAATACTAAAATAATAATTGGAATATATATAAAATTTCTTTAATTTGCGAAAAATACCTTATAATTATAATAAAATATTTATTGAATTATTTGCATGAATCGAATTATGAACAAGACAGGCATCAAGTATGCTGCTGCTGAAGATCTTGCTCATTTTCGATTTTTTATTTCTACAATTTTCTACTTATTATCGATGTAAAAATCCTTTTCCGCACCTCTCTTATGTTATTGCATTTCGTTCTCTCATTAATGTCTTGTTATAGTTAATGCACTTCAAATGTCATCTGTACTTTGTGTAGTATATTAATAATTAGAGAGAAATTATTCTATACAACACTATCTTAAAGGATATCCAAAGGACATTTACATAAGGATGTCTTCAAGCTGCTACTCGGAGAACTATGTACTATGGGACCTTTTAAATACAGATACTTGAAATATTATTTTATTTTACTTCTTTTTTTATAGCATTATTTTTGGTATTTTTTTTCTGCAAAATATACTTGTTGACGCCTTTTTTACATTAACTAAACTGAAATTGATATTGGAAATCATACAATTGTTAATTATAAAATTGAATAATGTTAATAAGTATTTAACAGAGAGAGGTATTCTTGTAATTATTAATTACTCAATTAATATTAGGAGTATAAATAAGTTTCCGCCGTTTTTTTATCAAAAATTGGGCATTTATTGTAAAAGAACGGTACCTAATGTTTTATTCGAAATATTGTCCATCGCTAGCCACTATTTTTCCCATCTTTCTGGCAGCATACGGATACCGCGTCGGAAAAACACTTCATCTTTTGAAG
>NW_017304417.1:575680-577739 GCF_001594115.1 Trachymyrmex septentrionalis | reverse complement strand
TAGTAATCAGAAGGAGCAATGTCTGGTGAATACGGCGGGTGGGGTAAAACTTTCCAATTGAGTGTTTCCAAGTAGGTTTTGACCGGCGCCGCAACATGTGGACGAGCATTATCATGCAGAAGGATAACTTTGTCGTGTCTGGAGTAGTAGTGGGCGCGTTTTTCCTTGAGTGCTCGGCTCAATCTCATCAATTGTGTTCGGTAGAGAGCCCCAGTAATGGTTTCGTTCGGTTTGAGCAACTCATAATAAATGACACCTAGCAAACGATCCCACCAAATATACAACATGAGCTTTTTCCCATGAATGTTCGGCTTAGCTGTCGATGTTGAAGCATGGCCAGGTGGTCCCCATGATTTCTTCTTCTTTGGGTTATCGTAGTGGATCCATTTTTCATCACCAGTGACTACACGGTGCAAAAAACCCTTTCGTTTATGCCTGACAAGCAGCATTTCACATGTGAAAAATCGGCGTTCAACGTTTCTCGGCTTCAGTTCATATGGAACCCAATTTCCTTGCTTTTGAATCATTCCCAACGATTTTAAGCGATGTAAAATTCCTGGTTGAGTCACTCCTAATGTAAGTGCAAGTGCTTCTTGCGTTTGGCACGAATCTTCATCCAATAATGCTTCCAATTTCGTGTCTTCGTACACTTTCGGCCTTCCGCTACGTTCTTTGTCTTCGACGTCAAATTCACCGTTCTTAAACTTTTGAAACTACTCACGGCAACTTCTCTCACCTAAGGCAGCCTCACCATATGCTTCTACAAGCAATCGATGCGCCTCAGCTGCAGATTTCTTCAAATTAAAGAAGTAAATCAAGAGCTCCCGCAAATGATGCTTATTCGGCTTAAAACTCGACATTTTCGCACGAAAAAAGATATAAGATGCAAAATCGCTAATATTTTCAAGGTTATGTTCTTGCCAGATGTTCAACCTTATGATGTTTTACAGCTGACAATTTTAACTATAACATACTGGTAGCGCCATTGTTTGTCAAATGGCGGAAACTTATTTATACTCCCAATATTTGTTTATTCAATTAATAATGTGGAAGGGTCTGCTTAATTAAAGATGTTCCACAAATTAAATATATCGTATAAGTACCTTGCGGTACTTATGAATTTTATTGTGGCGCCTTGCAGCGCGTGTAAGATGTGTGTGTGCGTGCTAGTGTATGTTATGTTTCTTCCTCGGAGTCCTCGGTGTCGGAGTCGACCCCGAAGAACTAGCGTGACAGCCGTGGATTGATCCTCTTTCTCTTCCTTCGTCCCGGTGTCCTCGGTCGTGTGGGAGTCACTGGCAGCGAGCTAATCGATGACCTAATTTCTAACTCCCGCAACTCTTCAGGCAGTGGAAACAACGGTACTAGTAGCCTCAGGATGCTTGTACTCGTCTACTTGTGTAGGCCGGATTGTCGTCGCGGATCCCTGACGGTATCCTTTTGCGGGAGCTCTAGTGATATCATCCTCCATGGGAGGAGAGTAATCCCCGGATCGAGCGGCCTTGCCATCTTCTCCGTCGGTAGATCCTCGAGTGTGCGAAAGCAATCCTGGCAGCGCTTCCGTGTGTATGCCTCGTTGCCAGGAAGTAATTACCGAGTGGAGGCCTCTGCTTCGCGAAGGTCTGGTAACGAGCTCGCTTCGCGAGGAAATGCAAAGGTCCGAGAGTGAACTCGCTTTGCGGGTAAATGCAAAGGCCCGGGGGTGAGCTCGCTTTGCGGGATAGCGTGAAGGCCCGAGGAGTTCACTTCACAAGATTACGTCTAATACTAGAGTAGCCCTTGACGAGCTCACTCTAACTCTAGTGAGAAGATATTGAAGACCTCCCACAGAGTCCTACTTCTATGAATGGTGAACCATTCTTGCACGCGAGTTGTTGCTATGCCGCGTGGCCAGGGCTCAGCAAAATAACTGATACGACCTATTTAAAATATAAAATACAAAATAAGTTTCAGAAACTTATTTTAAATATAAAATCGTAGGAGTCGATAAAAAAGTGATACGATTTATTCGAAATAATAAATATAAAATAGGTTCTAAAAATTTATATAAAATATTAAA
>NW_017304417.1:562389-575580 GCF_001594115.1 Trachymyrmex septentrionalis | reverse complement strand
AAATAAGAAATAGCCAAATAGAACTCTGAAATGCATTTTATTTATTTAAAATATATAATAACTTTTATTTAAAATATCAAAATAGCTTGCTTTTTTATTTTAAATAAGTTTTTGAAGGATATTCTTATTTTAAATAAGTAATTGTTTTCGAAAATTTATTTGAAATAACTTATTTTATATTTAAAAGAAGTTCTTAAAATCTATTTTTTATTTTAAGTAAAAAGTACATTTCAAAACTAACTCAAAATATAAAATAAGAAATATGTATTTTAAATAAACGTTTTAAATAGGAAATACAAAATATTTTAATAATTTTGTTTATTTTCATATATATGAACATACATTTGAATATACATTTATAAGTTTATAACATTTCAGATTTTACCATTTCAGTTTTTTTAGAACTATAGCCTCTAATTAATTTTAGTATAGTTATACTTAGTATTAGGCAATAAAATAAGTATTTAAGTAATAAAAATATATAAATTTATAATAAGTAATTATTATATTATATAATATAAAATTTATATATGTATATAAAACTCTTCGATACTTTAATCAGTAGTATTCACTATTCATTACAAATACAAGTCATTAGCTTTAATTAAAATCATCCTCTCAAAATAAGCGTCCTTCATGATTCTTTGGTTCGATCTCAGTATAAGGTCGCCATACGAAAATAATCTTTCGATCGGTACAGACGACGTGTTAAAGGCGTGTTAAACTTAATAAACATTTGTCTTACGATTAGATAGCGATCCAAACATTGCACAGTTACGTCTTTATTTTGCAAGTATTTCATACATTCTAATTGTATGGTACAACGTTTGTTTTCAGTTCGTTAATATCCTTATAGTTTTTAGTTTGAAAACAAAAAAAAACTTTTTGATACAGAATCATTCCGAGTAGATGCATTAACATTGGTATTAATAGCACTATTGACGATCGTTGCATTCATTATGTTTTTTTGTTTCTAAAAGAGAAACAGATAAACAGAGAGAGAAACAAAGAGATAAACAGATTCTGTATATAATGTTTTTTCTCTTTTGATATCTATCGCAATTTAAAATAGGGATGAGAAATAGCTGCTAATATTGTATCGTTGACTTCGGATTCAAGATTTATAAAATTATTAAATTTTTTTTCATACTATACAATAGTATGCTTACAAAGCAGGAATTATATTTTAATGTCATATTTTGTAGCTTTTGAAGGGATTCCATTGTTCTTAGCAAAACTGGAATTAATTTGCCATAAAAAAAGTTGTTTTTACTTTGCAACTTATCCAGAGCTTCAGCAATTGGCTGATGACAAATATTAAATAATTGCAAAAATTCGAGTTCGGATGCTTTAAAATTAGACAAGCCAAATGTCTCGGTTATTTCGTTTAAATTAGTTTGGACTTTCATTAAATTTAAAAGACAATCATAAGTGGAATTCCATTGAATAACACAAGGTTATATTAGAACTTTTTGAAAAATCTTTTCATAAATTTTAGAAGATTTTGGTGACCTTGACGTCCTGTTCCATATAGCTTTGCATTTCTCAAATGCAGATTGATAAATTCGGATAATTTTACTATCTGAACCTTTTTTTTTCATAAATGCTTCTGTAGCGTCAATAGAAGCGATAAGATTTAAACTGTGAGAAATGCATCGTTGATGATATTAAGCTTTTATTTAAATTAATTTCAATTATTTTGAAACCTTCTTCATCATCTTCAGAGTTTTCAGAGTCAGAATCATTAGAGTCATTTCGATTTGTACTTGAATCAGAATCACCGTTATTAGATGCTAAAAGTATAATGAACAGTTCATGGGTTAAACAGATCAAAAGTATTTTAATCTTCTTTTTAATGAATAATATGAATATTATAAAGCACTAATCAGTAAGATTTTTTATTGTAAACTCTTCGCTTTTAACTATGTTATATCAGACTAGATAAGTGGACAATAAATAAAATGTTTTATTTTTTTAATACTTTGATAGTAAGGATGAAGCAAATTTATTATCTATTATCTATAATTATAAAACTAATCTATTAGGTTGTTCGGAAAGTAATTTTTCTTATGAAAATGAAAGACGATTTTCAATCAGATGTATCAGATGTTCATTCAAATGATCATGAACGGTCGAATTCGATAAATTTAATCTCTCAGCGATCTCACGAGTTGTTATTCGCCGGTTGGCATCAATTAATGCCTTTATTGTGTCTTCATCAGCTTCAACTGGCCTTCCAGAACGTAGTGCATCTTCAACATCAAAATTGTTGGATCGAAATTTTGCAAACCAGTTTTGGCACTGGCGTTCTGTCAATACATCTTCTCCATACACATCGGATAATTTTTTTCTTGCTTGAACAGCATTTTTACCTTTTCGATAGTAATAAAGTAAAATATGCCGAAAATGCTGCTTTTCACTTTTATATTTGATAGGGCACCAACCAAAAACTACTGCGTAGAATCAATCGAACTTTTTTCACAAGCAAGTCTTGCTATATCAGCTGTCAAAATATATAATGATTATGCGGCTTAAGTGTGAAATTGGCTGTGAAAAAATACAATAAGTCCTCTGTTGGGAAAAAACGAAATTACTTTCCGAACAACCTAATATAATTGTAAAGATAGCTTATTTTTATAATACTTGTGTCAACATAGTGTAAGGCTTGTAAGGAATCTGAATTATTGAAATTCGTAAAAGCTTTAACCATATTTTGTGCATTATCCGTAACTATTTTTACTATTTTCGATTGGTCAATTTTAAAATTATTGCAAATTTCTAGCACCAATATTATATTCAGTGAGTGTGATTACCCTTGAATCTCCTACACGCCAATATAGTATTTTGTCTTTTCAGTTCCTCATTTATCTGTAGATGTAAAACTTCTCGTAAGCAGAAGAAATTAAGAAAAATTAGAAAATTATTTAGACTAGTATTTATTATTTTAAACAACTTCTTAAGAATGCTTTGCATAACTCATTTAGAATTAACAATTAACACTTAATATAATATAGACATTAACAAAAACAATGGTTTATAATGCACATGAGATATGCGGATATACGAGGTCTGTTCAAAAAGTATCGCGAATTTTGAATTTCCGCGGGTTACGTATATTCGATTTTCGATTTTTTGTGGCGTTATGTTGGTACTCATGTCTCTCACTTATGCCGACAAGTTCGGCCGTTTTGAATGTTCAATTAATTTTTGACAGCTGCTTTGCTTGCACGTGTTTTGGCTCGTCTTCGATTTTTGCCTATTCCAAAAAATGGATCAAAGAATCTGTATCAAATTTTGTGTGAAAAACAAAATTAAGTGCGCGGACGCATTCCGAATGTTGACTGTGGCATATGGTGAAGCTACCTTGGACCGAAGCAACGTTTATCGGTGGTACAAAATGTTCTCAGAGGGCCGAGAAGATGTGAACGACGAAGAGCGTGCCGGACGCCCGAGCACGTCAACAACAGACGAAAACATTGATGAAGTGAAGAAAATAGTATTGGCCAATCGTCGAATCACCGTTAGAGAGGTTGCTGAGGACCTAAACATATCGATTGGCTCGTGCCATTCGATTTTTACCAATGATTTGGGCATGAGACGGGTCGCCGCGAAATTCGTACCAAAATTGCTCAATTTCGACCAAAAACAGCATCGCATTAACATTGCTAAGGAGCTGTTGGACTCTGTCCGCGAAGACCCAAATTTGCTCCAGAGGGTCATAACTGGTAAGGAATCATGGGTTTATGGTTATGACTTGGAAATCAAACTCAATCATCCCAATGGAAGCTGCCGTAAGAGCCAAAACCGAAAAAAGCGCGCCAAGTTCGGTCGAATGTGAAGGTTTTGCTTACAGTTTTCTTCGATTGCAGGGGCGTGGTGCATCATGAGTTCTTGCCACAGGGTAGAACGGTCAATAAGGAATATTACCTGCAAGTTATGCGCAATTTGCGCGAAGCAATCCGCCAGAAACGCCCGGATTTGTGGAAGAACAAAAATTGGCTTTTGCACCATGATAACGCCCCTGCTCACACATCGTTGCTTGTGCGCGAATTTTTGACCAAAAACAACACACTAATGATGCCGCAGCCACCGTATTCCCCAGATCTGGCCCCCTGTGACTTTTTCTTGTTCCCGAAACTGAAGAGGCCCATGAAAGGACGACGCTACGCTACGATTGAGGAGATAAAGACGGCATCGAAGGAGGAGCTGAACAAGATCACAAAAAATAATTTTTTGAAGTGCTTCGAGGATTGGAAAAAACGTTGGCACAAGTGTATAATATCTGATGGGGATTACTTTGAAGGGGACAAAATAGATATTCATGAATAAATAAATAATTTTTGAAAAAACACAAAATTTGCGATACTTTTTGAACAGACCTCGTATATAGCGTTTTATCAAATAGATATTTATAAATTAAAAATGTATTAATTTCTAAAATATTTTTCAAAATTTCTAAGTTTTCTTCATAAAATTTGAATATTACAATGAGAAGAATAAATAAAATTCATTTTTTTTACTTAAAGTCATCAAAGTGCTAGTTATAGTTAAGAGTAACGATTGCTTAATGGAGATTTTTTTCAGTTTATATTTTGTTTGAATGAATATGAATACTCATAGTTCATAATTTTTTTGTAAATAAATATTTTTTGAAAACCCAAAATTTTGAATGAATATATAATTACACTTTTTTTATGTGAAAATTTTGAATAAATACCATTTGGAGCTCAATTACAATTGTTTGTATTCATTAGGCACATTAGTCCCACGCATTGCAGTTCTATACTTACTATTCACGCTCTCTCTTCCCGTTACGCTCTCTCCCACGTTTTTTTTCACACACGATTTAATAAAATAGATATAAAAAATATTTTATGAATTTTTAATGATACGACTTAGTAACTAATTAAAATAATTTTTAATAATGTAATAGAAAAAATGATCAAGCGCGCTTTCTTATCGACTAATTCAATACTTATTGAATCGTACTACTAAACAGCTATTATCAACTAATTCTCAACTACAGGGAAAGGGGGAAAGAAATCAAAATATATTTAAAAAATTTTATACTTTATTTTAAATTTGATACATTTCTTTTTGGCGTTGCAATCACTAGTTGTATATTTTAAATAGATTTCGTAACGCACAACTCTTAACATATTTTACACATCGCATAGTATTAGTAACATCTAGATTATGTATGAAAAAATCTATATCTTTGTAATTAGCATCCAAGATCTTAATGATCAAGTTGTCGCTATCGAGTATATCAGTCAGCCATTCGCGTTTTTTACGTCCTTTAACATATACGGGAGCCTTATTGTCGTCATTTTCTTCCGTATCAATTACAGCCATTGTAATCAAGCGTTTCACGATGCTGTACGGGATGATCCCGCCTTCCCATAGTACAATCCATAGTGATGAGCACTCAGCCAGGAAGTGTAATACTCTTCTGACTTTGTTAAGAAATTCCATGGCATGGACACGTAAAAATGTAATGAGAGAGAATGGCTCCCCCCCCCCGCTACATCCTTCACGATAAATTTCTTTCCAATGATAAATCCTTACAGATCCATAAATGTTGATATGGTCATGGTAAACGATTTTTCGAGACTGTGCTTGATCGCAAAGAATCTTGGTTTTTATCTCTTGTATTGAAAAAAGGGAGAGGATATTTTTTTTTCAGGAATGATAATTTACGTACTTAAACGTAGTAATCTTGCGTACTAGGTTGGACATTGCACTATATTCGATCACGCGTTCGTGTATGATGAGACAATAGGCTGTAATATTTGTGGGTACATTCTCCTTGAATTCAAATCGTACGTCTACGGTACCAGTCTTGATGGACTTGTTTTGTCGCGAGCAGTCAATGATGACATGAGTATAACGTAAAGAAAGTTTTTCATATTCAATAATTTTTCCCAGAAAATTTTGTAATAAGACGTACGGAAATGTACATACTATTTAAGACAGCGGTTTTGTATTTGTCAAAATCTAAATTCAGATTATTGTACGGATAAAATTTAGAATTTAGATAAACTTTTACGTTGGTTAATTTACAATGATCGAAGTAAGTTTTAGTTGCTTTCATGATGTTTTTTTAGCAGTTTGCAGAGCAAAGAGAACATACACATATCTAAAGGGTGGGCCATCTATTGGTACGTTTTTGAATAATTGGGGTGACCGAATGGCATACTGTAAGGCCAGTAGAGGGAGCCACATGAACGAAATCGTTTTTCATTCTTGACGCGGATACTTTTAGCTTCACAACAAAAAAAAAATTAATAAAAAATATCAATGTATGCTCATTTGATCGCATTTTTAAAACGTACCAATAGATGGCCCACCCTATAGGATTTCTCAGGTGAGTCGCAGTCTTGATAGCCCACGAATGATTTGTTATGTTTTGCAATAAGGGATACTCATACAAATGCCACGAACGGAAACATATTTAGATATCGTCCGCTTTCCAAGGTACGCAGCATGAATAGTTTATTGACTTTGTTCAACATAACGAGGCATCCATTATTGTATTTTGAATAATTCAAGCGTCAGTTCAGTCTCTAGATTTCCCAATGCAATTGTTCTTACGCGCTCATATCAAAATTAAATTGTAAGCATTAATTACCATACATTTGTAATCCTCGCAAAAGTTCAACACATGCTGAGCGGTACGCAAAATTTAAAATATTTGTCAGGTATTATTAAACTTTTCGCATTATACACAGACGGAATAAGTACAGCATAATCATTATATTGTCACTTGAAAACGATGCATAGCTCTTTAGAATATTGGTTATTCCAACATTTCTATTACGATAAATTTCTGCACCATTGACTTTATATCGAATTTCGTCGAATATGAACGCCACACAATTACTTCCAATTGTTGGCTGTTTTTATTGATTTGTTTTTCTTTGACGAAGAGAACACTTTCATACGGTAGCGTGTATAAATCCTGCTGTTGTATCCGAGTGTATAAATCTTCTGTTGGGTATCTTTGTCGTCGCTATGTCCAAACGTGATGTTGACGTACGGATTGCACGTGTGAAACACGAACTTGACGATACGATCGTCAAAGATAGGCTCACCTCCAATATTCAAGATATCAACCATCTCAGATATTTTGTATAATAAGGCCCAATGATTGTAAAAATTTAACGTTTGACACAATAAGCTTCCTCCTACTGATTGTGTTTAAATGAATTTTACGTCGTGAGATTCTAAAACTAAAAACTAAAGGAACAATTGAGGATGAGTGAGGACTGGGTTAACAAGAAACAAGACACCCCGATTCGCGGCTATAACACGCACTTGCCTAGGCATAAAAACTCCCGCGGAATGGGAGAAAAGCCGGGGCAAGCGGATCTTTATTGATTAACTGGCTGAGGGGTACGAATAAACGATCCCTAACGGTGAGCGAAGAGAGATACCACGGTCGTTCGCGTTACATGAAAGTCGCCGCGCGAGGATCCTTTCGATTCGCCAGAGAGCTCTCTTACTTGGTAAACGCCGAGATGGTTGCAGACGTCACGTGGGCCGCAATCCGCACAATCTTTGCCGCCTTGGGCGAGGTGCACCTTTACCAACGCCGCAGGGACGCCTCGACGTCTCGAGGGAACCGGCACCTGGGCAACGGGGGCACAAAGCCGCCGCGTAGATGCAGCCTCCGGAGATGGCACGCTGAACTCTGTCGCGCGTGGCCTATCTCCCACAATCCACTTCTACTCTTCGGCAACCACACCGCTCACCAGACTCCCCTCCACCACACCCAACGCTCGCCTTATCTTTCCCGAAAAAGCTACACGCGCCCGATACTTTCTCCGGGAAGGCTTCAAACGCACTACAGACCCGAACGTGGCAGAATCACGCTAATAACTGACTCGATTCCCCGCGGAAAAACAGGAAAACAACGCTGTATCCCCCCTTAGGTGTTCTTCCCCGCTCACTCGGCACGCGGGAGTCCCCGCGGTTCTTCCCCGCTCACCCGGCACGCGGGAGTCCCCGCGGTTCTTCCCTGCTCACGGGCATGCGGAAATCCCCGCGGGAGCGCGCGAGATTCTTTCGAGTGAAGCGCGGAACCAATAACCTACTCGCCGCAATAGTCGACGGACTCGGGCTCGGGATCAATGATCAATCCGAACAGAATGATCGAATATTTTTGATCGTTGTCCCTCTAGTCTGCCCTCAAAAATGATGTCTCTAGTCTGTTTTGCCTACTCGTTTAAAACACGTTATCATTGTCGTTATGTTATCGCCTCCGTACATGCATCTAACGGTGATTTCTTCTCCACGAAAATAGAAGATATTGCTGCGTGCCTTGTTGTGCGATCCTACGCGTAAACATTTCTCTTGTACTGTGTCTAATTTCGTGTACTTTAACATGAGTCAGTCGACGTGTGCCAAATGTAAATGCTTTATTTCGCGTAAGCGCCCTTGCACTTTCTGTGGTGCTGACGATGGTTTGCGCCCCTCCGATGATTGCGATCTTGTTGCGGCTGAAGGTGGATCTTAGCCGAGGGTGGAGTCGTTGCCTCTGCTTGGGGCTGATGCCTCCTTGAATAGTTATGTCTCATCACCTTTTCTCTCACCTCAACCTGACGAGAATGACGGAATACGGTGTCATTCTTCAAATGTCTTCTGATGTTTCATCGGCTCTTTTCGCAGTTAAGTCCTCTTTGTCTACTCTAACTAAATCCATCTCTTCTTTGGAAAACAGAATTGCTCGTATTCAGTCAGGACTTCTAGATCGTCTCGAGCCTTCGTCTAGTCTTCTAGATCGTCTCGAGCCTATTTTGGAGACGTTTAATGCTAGAATGGTGGAATTTGATGGGGTGCTACGGCGTCTCGGATGTTGAGTATGTGACGAATTGACAGGTGGCCTATCCATCTGACTGCTATGGGTGCGAGGAGGGTCATTCTTGAGGAGCGCCTCGCTAAGCTGGGGGGGGGGGGTGCGCACTGGCCCTGCAACTTCTGCCGATGGTTCTCATGCCTTGCCGGATGGACTGACTGCTTGTTTTGAGGGTAAAATCAGTGAGCAGAGGGACCATGAGCTCATTGTATTTGATCTTCTAAAGGTCCCTTCAAAGAACTGCACTGAGATTATAATTAAAGTTTCATTCTCCCTTGATGTCTCGATGTCTTCGTTAGAGATTGCGCGGATCTTCAAGATTTCTGGTAGGAATTCATCTTCGTCTCCACTTATTATCAAATTTACGACAATAGCGAAACGCTATGAACTAATCGCTAGGGCTCGTCGGAGGGATAGACTGAATGCATCTGATGTCTGCGGCTCTTGGCCGACCAGGATCTCTATTTATGAATGGGCTACAACGTCTGAGCGAGGCACTTTTACTGAGGCTTATCGACTGGCGGTGGTGCATGACGTTAGGTGTGTTTTGATACGTAGAGGGATCACTTATTCTTGTGTCAAGGATAATACGCCCCCGTATCGTTACATCTCTCCTGATTTACTTTTCTGCGTCCTCAGGTTCGTTTCACCCCCGTCCACTCCTTCTCATCCCGCTCCCCTGTCCCCGCCGCATGCGCCGGTGGAGGTGGCTCTGCGTGACTTTCTGCAGATCCGTCTCAATTTTCTGATTTGGAATCGGTTATCTCTCGCAATGGCAGACTGTGTGTTGCTTACATCAATGTTAAGTCGCTTGTTCCGCATGTTGCATTAGTCAGAGACGTTGTGCCTTCCATTGTTTAGACATTCTGACCGTTGGGCAGACTTGGTTGCGGAATTCGACCGACTCTGGATCCGTCGACATAGATAACTACGTGCTCGTTGGCTCGGACGAATCCACAGGCCGCCGCGGGGGCGGTGTCGCACTATATATCGTCTCTCCAATTCTTTTCGATCGGCTTGGGCGTTCCGCCGATGGGTATTCTTACTGACATTGTTGCTGTGTTTCTCTTGCTTGCTCGCGGTTGGCTGGTAGCGGTCATCTGCGTATACCGCCCTCTGGGTGCATACTTTCTGACTTGCATTTTATAAAGTCATGCCTGTCCTGTGCGGCATGTATAATCGATTCGATCGTGTGCCTGGACGATTTTAATCGACATACTTGGTCAAATTGACTATAACGCCAAACTGTTACTTTATATCGCGTCGCTGTTTTCTCTTAGGCAATTAGTTGATGCTCCAACTTGCTTAACACGTAATTCGGCAATCACCATGGATCTTATTTTTGTCTCATCGAGCATTAATGTGGTTGAGTGCGGAGTGCATCAACGATGCGATCATCGAAAGTAATGTGAGTGATCATCTCACCATCCATGTGACGCTGACTATTCCGCGACTACATTGTCCTGGTCGTGTGTCTGTCTCGCGTAACATTCATGCAGGTCTGAAGACATCGACTATGAGCTGGGGCTGATAGAGTGATCCCCTTTATATGCGGCGTCGCATGTTGATGAGATGGTCTCTTATTTTACGGCCTCTCTTACTGCAATTTTTTATCGACTCGCCTCGATTACTTGTAGGCGTGTTTCTCGTCCCCTCGCGCCGTGGCTGAACGGTGCAGTCCGACGGCTCATTGAGCTGAAGAGACGTGCTCTTCTTAGATTCAGGCGATCTCCTGCGGATAAACAGTACTACATGTGTTTGCGGAACGACGTGAATATTGCTGTTCGTCATGAGAGAAAGTCCTTCCTTTCTACTTCCCTTACAACTGATTCCTCGCTCTAATTCTGGAAAAATTTCCGTGCTCTTGGCGGTGCATAATCCTCCTCTGCTTCTATACCTTTGCACCTCAGAAACCTTTCCCTGAATAATTCATTTTCTTGACACTACCTTCTTCATCTTATTCCTCTAACTCTCTCTTTTACTCACCCTCTTTCCCTCTCTCCTCACGTTTCCTCGAATTTCCCTTCAATTTTGTTCCAATCACTCCCAGTGATCTTTACAATATTTTTAAACGCATTCGCCTGACTTCCGTTGGCTCTCTTGATTTTTCCGGTCGCATATTCCTACTGTGCCTTCCTCAATGTCTTGAGGCCTTCTCTATATGTTAAATTTCTCCTTCTCTCACAGTACCTTTCCTTCCTCCTGGAAACACTCAATTGTTCGTCCCATTCCTAAAACTAATAACCCTTCTTCTCCTTCATCTTTTTGTTCTATCTCGCTCCTCTCTTTCCTCTCAAAGCTGCTTGAGTATATCTGCTTTTTACAGCTTAATGCTTTTGTCTCCAATTCTAATGTCCTTCCCTCCTATCAATCTGGTTTTCGTCGATTTCACAGCATGATGACGGAATTGCTTCACATTTCTGATGTCGTGCTTCTAATTTTAACAATTGTCGTCTTACTTCCATCATTGCGCTGGACTTCACAAAGGCTTTCGATACCGTCAATCATGATTTAGTTTTAGATAAACTGAAGTTATGCAGTCTTTCCTATCCTGCTCTCTCGCTAATCTGCTCGTTCCTTACAAACCGCACACAGCAAGTTCTCATATATAATCCTTTTCCTTCTTTTTCATCTACTTGTACCGTTCTGAATGATGTTCCCCAGAGTTCCATTCTAGAACTTTACTCTTTAATATTTTTGTTTTTGATTTGTCTAATGTTTCTTTGTCCTCCGAGCTCTTTATGTATACAGATGACGTAATTCTTTCTCAAATCCTTTCACCCATTTGATGTTTTAGCAACCTGTTCTGCTTTGAATACAGATTTAAAATTTATCATCGAATGGTTCACTAATAATGCCCTGCACCTAAATCCTTCTAAATCATCCTTGCTAATTGTCGGTTCTTCAACATTGTTATCCCGTATTCAGTCCTTTGACAGTTCTCTTAATTCTATTTCAATTTCTTGCTCCTCCTCTATTAAGATTCTTGATGTCCATGTTGACTCTTCATGATCATTCGAGTCACACAAGGGCGTTAAGTGTCGGGCTGCTTATACTCGTTTACGTCTTCTTTCCCCTTTACCACAAGGCAAAGTTGCATATCCAGTTGGATATATCGAGTTGGATATCAATTTTACGGTTCAGGTACGTATTTAGAGAAGCAATTGGCTAGAGGCGATCGAGGTATTAATTCATTGGACACGGCGTGTCACGAACACGACATAACTTATTCGCGAAACAAAATCTTACGTAACTGACAAAATACTCGCTGAGGAGGCGCGAAAACGGATTACCACGAAAGATTCAACTCTTGGAGAGAGAGCTACTGCCATAGCTATTTAAGCGGCTATGAAAGCCAAACGAAAATTATTATCGGCTTGAAAACGAAGAAGAAAAAGCTGACAAAAAACGAATACTAACGCCGGTGGTGTCTTACCTATTCTACCGCTGTTAGAAGTTTTCGGCTCGTTTGTTAGCGGCGCGGTAGGAGTCGTAAAAGCTATACATATAAAACAATAATAGAGCCGCGCAATGTCAGTTGAAAGAATCAAAACGTCATAACCACGTCATGGAAGGTCATGGAATTTATTTCGCTCCGTACAAGCGTGGACGAGAAATTACAACGGAAAAAATAAAAAAGATTTAAAAAAAAAACGTTAAACAATTGCCAAAAATGCCGAAGGGTGTGACTATCAACGTACAACTGCAACAACTGACGAAACGTATACGTATTTCATATTTTAGAGATATTTTATGCGTACTACCATATCTTACTAACAGAGATATCGAAACGAAAGTGATATCGTAAATTTGGATAATGCTGATGGACCAGGACGCATTGTATGGCGTACGTGAAGCAGAGACATCGTACTGTTTACTTTGATAGTTTCGGCAATCTTCAATCACCGAAGGAATTGGTACGATATTTGGACGCAAATCGAATATAATCGCACGCTTTATCAATGTTAAAATCAAAATAACTGTGGACAAGTGTGTCTGTACAATTTCTTATAAATGGAGCTGGACCTTTAATATGCGATTGATGGCAGGGTAAATTATAATGTTTCAAGCACCAATGTTGCTGAATATTTGAATCAGCTTTTATTTGCTCGGGTAACCTGCCTACAATTGATCTATGTAATTCTTAAACTTTCGTAGCAAAATAATTTTCAGTATATACGAGGTCTGTTCAAAAAGTATCGCGAATTTTGTGTTTTTTCAAAAATTATTTATTTATTCATGAATATCTATTTTGTCCCCTTCAAAGTAATCCCCATCAGATATTATACACTTGTGCCAACGTTTTTTCCAATCCTCGAAGCACTTCAAAAAAT